>NW_024472958.1:0-7275 GCF_017654505.1 Polyodon spathula | reverse complement strand
AAAGTATAGTTTCCTCATCAGTTCAACATATGATGTTCTCTCATCACCACAGAACCTTAATCTATGGGTAGGAGAGGATCCGAGGTGTCCTTTGAGTTCATCACTAGCTATATTAAGACACATTTTGACAGGATGTAAGGTGGGTCTTAGCCAAGGACGGTTTACTTGATCAAGTGATATGATGTTTTGGAGCTCAGCATGACCAACAGGTTGCCACCAATACCAGCAATATATGACACACCAAGAAGAACATTCCTCCGTCCAGGGGAGCAACCTCTAAGAAAAGATATTAAAACCAAAACTCATCTAGCACAACTGGAAGCTGCTGGAGACTGGAAAATGCTGGCAGATGTTGGAAACGGCTTATTTTCCCACCTGAGATTGCCACCACTAACCTTCGATCTGATATTGTCTTGTGGTCTGGGTCAGCATGCCTTGTTCACCTGGTAAAGTTAACAGTAAGAAAAAACGTTGTTAAGTGAACGTGAACTTGGAAGGCAGTCAGGAGAGACGATTGCACGAAATATAAATACTTAATACAGGCAAATATTTTTTATTTATGACGTGCAAAAATATCTGAAACAAGAAAGAGTGTCAGACCATTATTACAAATTAAATAATGTAGGGTTTAAGAATAAAAAAATGAGGGTAATGTTGCCGCAGGGTCATATGCTGAAATCTCTTGGATTTCAGTATATCATCAACTCCATTGGTCTGGGGCAGGTACATTTCACATACTTGGTGCATCAATTTTTATTTATTTATTTATTTTGGTGCCAAACAGAACTGCTCTTGTTAATGTATGAGCCATGTGTATTGGTTGGTCCGCTCTGCCTGTAATATTGTCATGAATTGGCTGTGTGAGGGCTGGCATTAAGTGTTTCAACAAATTAGCACTGAGCATTGCAATGTGAGGGCGGGTGCTTATTGTTTCAACCTATCAGCACCAAGCACTGCTCGGCTATAGCAAGCGTTTACTTTCTGAAAGTCTCGTAGCAGCTGGTTTCGCTGTGATAACTCAGCTCAGCGATGTATGATGACAAAACGTGAAAAACATCCCCTAGCATCCAGCACTACATTTAAAACAAAGCCAAGCAAGGAATATTTAACTGTTAACATACACAAGTCAATATATCTATCAATAAACAAGCCATATTATAACATATTGTACATTTTATTGTTTGTGTTTGTTTAGCACATCCCTTTAGTAAGCTGCATGTTGGAATTATAGGTGCTGTATAGCATTGTGCAGATATACCTCTGGAATTGGCTTCTTAGCAAAAAAAACCTTTGCCTCCCCGCTATTAAACAAAGTTTAAATAATAATAAAAGTAAAAAATACCCTGCAAACCCCTTCCTCCTGTACTTGACCTTTCATGGAAAACAACTCTAAATACTATATTTACATTTTTCTTTGCTGCTTCGTGCTAAAAATATAAGAAATGAATTGGCTTGATAAACAATAAACTTGAAATTTAAACCAGTCAAATAAACTTGACTGCGTGACACTAAGCATTGAATTCATTGCCTTCTTGTTCAGCTGGAAAAGCAATTAACTGAAGTATGACAGGGTTTTTGTTTTGAAAAAATGTTATGTGATTTTGTGTTTAACCTGTCTGCGGGCTCCCCAGATAGTTTAAAGGAGATGATCAGAGGCACAAGCACTTTATAATGATTGGCTGCTGGTCATTCTCTAGTAGAGGCATTAACCAATGATTTGAATGAAATATCCAGGCTTCCTGTGTTGGCTGGAGTACCTCTTTACACACACACAAAACCTTTCACTCCCCAAACTGAATTTCTTTACCTGAAATAACGAAACTTCTGGGGGTATGAGGACCATTTCATGATTGTCTTCTGGTCAAAGACAGCAAGCAGTGAGTCCATCGCAAGTGTGCTTCCTCTACTGCTTAATGTGAATTTAGTATTCGTGACTTGAATCTAACAAACCAATTCCATTTCACGGAACAGGAGCAAGGGCTGCAATAAAGAGGCTTTGGCTTCGAGAGGAAATGGGAGAGTGCTTGTGACTCGGGGAAGAAGGCCAGGCTCTCCTCATGATTCTCCGGATAGTTGTCCCTCTGCAGAGCTAGTACTGCTGACCTTGGCTGGGAAGTGAGCTTCTATTCCCCCAAATGGTAAACTGCCTGGGAAAGTAGAAAGAAGGCTGTACGTCCTAGGCTGTAAGTTTCTCTCATCACACTCGTTTTTCTTTCTGGAGTGTACTGACTGATGCAATGTAACAAAAATCCTTGTGAGGACAGAATTTTATGGTTTGGTTCTTGCTGGGCTCGACAAATAACCAGTGGAGACATACCTGTACTGTACCAAGCCCTCACGGGTCCGATGTCCCAGTGGAGAAAGGGTAAAAGTGAGCTTCAGCTACTCCTGGAGAAAGAACGGTTGCAGAGATGACTTAGTGCCGTGGAGGAAGGGTGGAAGGAGGAAACTAAAAGTGAGACAAAAAAGGAGTGAAACAGGGTTTATATACGGAGATTGGACAAGGAAATGAAGATTGACAGGAAGTCAAATGACTGAAATAATGGAGATTGACAGCAAGCAGAACGAGGGAAGAGTCCTAGCTTCTGTCGCCTAAAACTCACCCTAAGGTTACAAAAATATTCTTTTTTTGTTCGCTTCCACTTGTTATACAAGTCACAAATGTCCAGGTTTGAAAGAAATGTCACAGTAATCATGCACTTTTATTTTAAACCAGCTGCTTCCCCTACAGACTGGCATACTGTCATTACAATACTTTTCCCTAGACACTGCTGAGGTGAACTGACCTGAGGAATGGAAGCATAACACATTTCCTTAGAGCAAGACATGGCACTGAAGAACTTTCTTTAACTTGATAGTAGCACATAGCCTGCTTCAGATTTAAATACGTGTTCCTTTCAAAACTGTATGTTTAAGAGTAGCTAATGAAATTCCAAAACAGTCCAGACTGATGATATTGTTTTGTTAGCTACAATCACCTTAGTGCCGCTGCACACCAGATGTGATATGGCAAGTGGATATGTGTAATTGAATAGCAAATATTTATCTGTGCACCAGGTTTTTAGTGCAAGGAAACCATTATAAAAATTGGCTTGCTTGTCAATTGATCTAGGTATGATTTCACCAAAGGATTGACTACATTAAATAAATCACGTACACACGTGGACTGCAGTATTATGCACAGCATAAACAGTAAAAAGAATATTGTATCATTGTCACCTCTGGTGTGCATGATAATGTCACAGCAAATGCCACATTGCGTCCGGTGTGTGGAACAAAAAATAAAGTGGGTTAGGTAGAGTAGCAGATAGTTCATCTGCCTTTCAGCAAGCACAGGGTTAAACGGGTTTGGTGGTTTCACTCTTGACTCTGCAGGATAACATTCAAAGACCATCAGTAGAATAGAAGCCTTGCTTGAGAAAGCCTGGGATGTTCAGCTCTGGATTGCATGGACCTTGACTGGAGCCAGTGCCATTGGCCTTTGTGTTTCACAAGCATTGAATGAAAAGGTAATAGTAATATAGCAGTGGCAATGTGAGCTTCTCCAGATTCCTCAGTAAACAGGCCTCAAGTCATCCTGAGGCCTCTCTTTCTATACTAATAGAGTGTCTACTGCCCAGTGCTACAGTCCAGTGGATAACTGTGTGGTGTTGAGTGTCCTCTTTCAAACAATATGGACCAGTATCTGCTGCTTGTGTCTGTCTGTCCGTCACCCTCGAGATGGTGAACACAATAACCTTAGCCTCCTGCAATATAGACGTTTCTGATTGCATTTGGTCATAATCCAATAAACTCTTGATTTTGTAACAAAACGCTTTCAGGTGCTGTGAGATTATCACAATGCGATTATGAGGACCTTCTGTACAGTACATGGGTTCTTGCATTCTTTTTTATATATACTGTTAAGGTAAAGTTCAAACATGTAATTTGAATATAATCCTGTATCACCTTTATTGCATTTGAAGCTGACTCAGTATCGCCTTTATCGCATGTGAAGCTAGCTCAGTCTGTAACAGAGGCTCCTTGATGCTCACTGAACATTCTTCTCATTAGACTGTTTCTCACATCCCCTGCTGATTGAATCATCCCACTTTTGTAATTGGCAAAATTTCAATACAGATAATTAGGGGGAATAATTATTTTTAAAAAAATATTTTTATCTCTCACCACGAATTGAACTCATTTCGGTTTGCAAATCCATCCCCAGCTGGCCACTAGCTGTTTTCTGATCTTCTCAATCTGCTGATATCAGCCAATCAGAGCATGCAAAGAGACTCACACGGTGAGAAGACACACGAGGGCTCAAACTCGGCTCGAAGGTAGAGTGGCGTTATTCTAAAACTGTACCAATTCAGAGTTACAGCTGGCACCTTGTGAAGGAAACTCCTTTACTCGAATGGTCCCCTGTAAAAAGCTTTATTTTGACTGGCATTAATAAGTATTCAACTGAGAAGTAACTACCCATTGATTGAAGTTTAGTACCATGCTAATACATAAGCATGCTATAGGGAACTGCACCCATATGAAAATGACAAAATAACAGTATTATTCCAAAACATTACATTTTATTAAATATTTTTTCCTGCAGGAAACCAGTAACAAAACCCTACATGTAGTTGAAGCTCTAAAACCACAAATGCAGACGGGACTGGCTATTTTGCTTTGCTGTTAAGACGCTCGCTTGAGGTGTGCGGGGTCGTCGGTTTGACCCCAGTGTCTGTCCTGTTACAGTAAGCTTGCAGGAAACCAGCTTCAAATGCCTTAATTAATACAATAAATAAATAAACACAACTCATAATATAAGGAATAAAGTACACCTGACTGTAGGCCGTAATTGTATTGAGGATTTCTGGTGACACGGTAAACACACCCTATAAAACCACAGTATTATTAGTTGTAATTGTAAATGAGTTGATGGGGTGCATTCATAGTACATTTGTATATTGTTGCAGCTTTTTCTTGTTGTTGACTTCATTTCTTCATAAATGAAAAGCTGAGCTCTGGAAATCATTTTGGTGTGCCGATTGTGGTGTGAGGCAGTTAGTGAAAAGAAACCACGTGCCCTCTTGTGAGCTTACTGCACTGCACATATTAGGGATGTAAACTATACAGATGTAAACGTTAACTGCTAATAGAGTTTAACTATACAAAGTTAATGACTCTTAGAGGGACATCTTTCAAAGCTTTTTATGGACATTTTGTAAAAATAGCGACACTTATGTGCTGATTGTGCCTGTCCCTCTGCCCGTCACACACGATCATTTTGTACAAAAATATTTATCATACACTTCTAGCCCCCATAGACATTTTGGATTGCATCTGGCTATAATTTAAAAAATTATTGATATTATACAAGTTATGAGGACCCTCTGAATGTGCCTGCATTAACATCACAGAAAACCTTCCTCACCACCAGTAACCCTAATCTTAGGGGTTACAAAGGAGAATATTTGGATACAGTGTCTGTAGTGACAGGTTGATGGCATTGAGGGCCTTTTTGAAGGAAATCAATCTATTCTGATGATACAGAAATTTGTGGACATTCACCAGCAGCCACATCCACAGCCTGAGAGGAGAGGAGTTCACTGGATTAGGAGACAAAATGGTATGTCTTATACTCAAGCACCACCCAGTGGAAGAATGCTGACACTACAACATTTGCATTTATGAAGGTTAGGGTTTTTGAGCCTTATTAACAAAACTATTTAATTAACCGTGTTGTGGTTCATTAAATAAGGTCTGGTTTTGATTGAACTTTTCTAGGCTGGAGTATGGAGTAATTATTATATAGTAATTATTATTTTCTAATAATATATTCTTTTTTTCAGTGCGGCGGAGAAACTATCCGAATATTCGAATGACCATCGCTGCACATGAATTTCAAGGCAAAAACCATAAAAGAGCCCACCATAAATTACATAGTTCATAAATATTAGAAACAATATTAGAAACACAAGGTTTTGCCTGAAAGTTTCTAAAATGGCAAGTGATGTGTGGGACAGTAGGGATTAGCATTAAAAAAAAACAGGATCAACAAAGTGCTGCTTCAGATTTGGTAAGTGAGTCAGAATCGGGATACAGATGGAGGTGTGCTTCACGCTTTTCAAACACTGGCCCAACTTGCAAGGTGCATGTTAAGCATAGTGATCAACATTTTGTTTTTTTATTAAATAAACGTCTTTGGGGTCATGGATTTTAAAAAAAAAAATAAATAAATAAACTGTGATGTCTACTTTATATTGCTTCTGCCTTAAAAATACTTTTCTGGAATAGTTCATGGTGATTAATCTACACAGAAACGCAACAGAGAAGAACACTGAACATATTATTGTAAGATAAGTAAAAAATAGAAAAGAAAAAAGGGATCTATGTTCTATCTAAAGGTATCATTGTAGCATGGCCAGGGCTTGATGTAGGCGAGTACCCAGGGGTTTAGGCTTCATGTAAGTAAATAGATCACTCATCCACGCGGACAACGTACGTATTTACCCCCTCAGTACTGACGTGGCGAACCAAAACACACACCACAACATCACGCGGCAACAGCATAGGGCACAATGCACCTGCTGCAATCATCTATTACTTTGTGTCGACAGCAGTTACTGCATAGTGTAATATTTCTTTCCTTATTATTTAAGTGTTATATCACAGTACATGACTGAGTGATACATGCAGATGGTACAAAGCTTTCGGTATTTTCAGCCTCCTTGTTTATGGTGAATTGGTTATAATTGACAAGCTTCTGACGTATCCACATAAACACTGATTCCCCGAATAAAGACAGGCTTATTTGGTATCTTACTATCATGTAGTTCAACATGGCCGTGTACATTTTCATAAATAAGTAGGGCATGTGCCTAATAGCCTCTAGCGCTTTGCATTTTAAAAGTATTTATTCATTGGCACTCAAATTGTCTACATTTTTTTAAATGTTTACACCCGGCTGTGCATAGGAGTACCTGCACTTTTTTTTTGTTGAGAATTTCACCCCTGGTTCAGTGCACCTTTCTGTTTAACAGTGGCTTAAAATGCTAAATCAAACAACTTTTAATCATAAAGAACAAACCACATCCATCAGTACAAATCATAACCACATTGAACACCTACAGCAAATCTACAGAAATCTGATAACAGGAACATTCACATAAACCACAGATAAAATACCATTTTGAACTTAATTTGCATGTAAATGCAGCGCAGCCAGTTAGAGTCCTTCTTCACCTGTGCTCATACTGAGTCTGCAAGGTAATTACGATGAACAGAGCTCATGTGGGG
>NW_024472957.1:0-5857 GCF_017654505.1 Polyodon spathula | reverse complement strand
TGCAAAGAGCACACTGTGCTGTGTTGTTCCTTACCAATGGAATTTCATTGTTGTTCTGTATCCAGTGTAAGTTACTGGCATGTAAAGTCACAGCACAGTGCACACAAAACATTACTGCACTAGACAGACCATGCCCTGGTTTTGAATTCCTCTTGTTAATTCAATGTTATTCATGCATTCATGCTACGTTTTGTTATCTCATCTATGTTTTTGTAACAGCATGGTTATTTTATTTTTTTTGTTTGTTTTCACAAACCAACGACCCTCAGCCTTCATCAGTGGGGTCATCATGTATCAGAGGAATATAAAGGTCTGTGGGCTCCTTAATTCTCTGCTAATGCCCATATGCTGAGGTTATGTAGCTGTTGTAATATCTGTTGATGCATTGCGATTATGGTCCCTTGGATACTGTAATGCCAGCTAGCAGATTGGATTAAATCCACAGAAAGTCATTTGTAGAGCTTTTGGCTCACCAGTTATTACACACTTTCCAATTTTAGATACCAAGCTGCAGTCTTATTATTAGTTATGTTCTGTGATGTTTAACCTCTTGGAATTCTGTTTGAAACAACAAGCCCCACTCACAAAAGCCATTGTGGTTTTTTAAATAACTGTTTGGTGATGGTGGGGGGTATTTGTGAATCTTGTATTGTTGATGAAGCCTGGAAAAACAAAGCTTGTTAATGTGCATGGCAAACTAAATTATTACAACATTCATTAAATTCATTTATAATCCACACATTTTACCGACTATATTAATTTAATAAAGTTCAATTACTGTAGTTCTGCTGAAGGAGAAAAGAAAAATGCCCCAAAATATCTTGTTTAAGGATAGTTGTTATTTCTAGAGTTGCTTTTTGTTTGGATGCTTAAAAAAATCAACTCTGTTATCTGTAACAGGGAGATTCAGTTTGCATCAACTCTGTTATCAGTAACAGGGAGATTCAGTTTGCATCATCTCTGTTATCAGTAATGAGGAGATTCAGTTTGCATCAACTCTGTTATCAGTAATGAGGAGATTCAGTTTGCATCATCTCTGTTATCAGTAATGAGGAGATTCAGTTTGCATCATCTCTGTTATCAGTAATGGGGAGATTCAGTTTGCATCAACTCTGTTATCAGTAATGAGGAGATTCAGTTTGCATCAACTCTCTTATCAGTAATGAGGAGATTCAGTTTGCATCATCTCTGTTATCAGTAATGAGGAGATTCAGTTTGCATCAACTCTGTTATCAGTAATGGGGAGATTCAGTTTGCATCATCTCTGTTATCAGTAATGAGGAGATTCAGTTTGCATCATCTCTGTTATCAGTAATGAGGAGATTCAGTTTGCATCAACTCTGTTATCAGTAATGGGGAGATTCAGTTTGCATCATCTCTGTTATCAGTAATGAGGAGATTCAGTTTGCATCATCTCTGTTATCAGTAATGAGGAGATTCAGTTTGCATCAACTCTGTTATCAGTAATGAGGAGATTCAGTTTGCATCAACTCTGTTATCTGTAATGAGGAGATTCAGTTTGCATCAACTCTCTTATCAGTAATGAGGAGATTCAGTTTGCATCAACTCTGTTATCAGTAATGAGGAGATTCAGTTTGCATCAACTCTGTTATCAGTAATGAGGAGATTCAGTTTGCATCAACTCTGTTATCAGTAATGAGGAGATTCAGTTTGCATCAACTCTGTTATCAGTAATGAGGAGATTCAGTTTGCATCATCTCTGTTATCAGTAATGAGGAGATTCAGTTTGCATCATCTCTGTTATCAGTAATGAGGAGATTCAGTTTGCATCATCTCTGTTATCAGTAATGGGGAGATTCAGTTTGCATCATCTCTGTTATCAGTAATGGGGAGATTCAGTTTGCATCATCTCTGTTATCAGTAATGGGGAGATTCAGTTTGCATCATCTCTGTTATCAGTAATGGGGAGATTCAGTTTGCATCATCTCTGTTATCAGTAATGAGGAGATTCAGTTTGCATCAACTCTGTTATCAGTAATGTGGCTAGATCATCTCTGTTATCAGTAATGGTAGATTCAGTTGCATCATCTTTTATCAGTAATGAGGAGATTCAGTTTGCATCATCTCTGTTATTAGTAATGCACGCTTCAGTTTGCAAACTCTGTTACGAGTGAATGGGGAAGGGAATTGCATTGCATCATGCCTTGAGATTCAAAGATGTATCAGTATGAGCCTTACAGCTCAAATTGAACATTTTATTGTACAGTAATTCATGTGTTTCATTCAGAGGAACTAAAATCTAATCTGCATTAGCAAAGGGCCTATTTCTGAATTTGCATCATCTCTGTTAAAAGTAAAACAGATTTATTTCCACATAATGTATCAGAGCACATCACTTTGCACAGCTGTGTGTTTCAGAATATAATAAAAATCTGTAGAAAGGAATATTTAATCTGGCTAAGAAGATTTATCTTTACATAATGTAACCTTGGGCTCAGGTAGATACTAAAGGGGGGAATGATCAGATGCATTGAATTTGCATCATGACCTTTGCACTGAAGTTGAACATTTTAATGCAAATTCATGTGTTTCATTCAGAGGAACTAAAATTAATCTGCATTAGCAAAGGGCCTATTTCTAATTAAAATAAAACAGATTTATTTCCACATAATGTATGAGCACTCTTCACCCAAAAGAATATAATAAAAATGGTAGAAGGAATATTTAATCTGTAATATACAGTAACCTTTTCACGTCATACGCGATTTACGTAATGTGTCTCACGGAGGACTCACGAGGACCCGTTATTCTTACAAATTTGTCACCGCTGGAGTGCTTAATGTAAGTAGTTTAAACGTGCGTGGTGTGTGTGTGTGTGTGTGTGTGTGTGTGTGTGTGTGAGGCTGAAGGGAGGACCTTTCATTTCATATAAGGTTCCGGACGTATGGGTACTTATTATCAGGGCCATCACTGTGCAGTGCAGCTGTAGAGAGCTGGTTAATTATAGATCTTCTGAGAGGAGAGAAAGCACTCACTCAGAGAAAAAACTGAGTGGGAGCAGGGCTGGCTTAAGAAATCTTTAAAATGAGTTAGAGGAGGCCAGCGAGTGGGCTCAGTTTATATAGTTTAGATTCCACCTCAAAATGAAGACAGAATCGCAATGCATTTGTTAAGACATTATGACACACGGTAGCCCACATGTCACTGTGAATAGGGTGTGGAGCCAACACGGGCAGACAAGACAGCAATGCTTTGTTCTGGACGGATATATGAACCGTTCATTCCTTCAGTGAGGGCTTGGGTGGAATCCTGTGGTGATGTTTGTTTTCACAGAGTGAGCACTTCATCCCCCTTGAACAGCACTGCAGCAGGACAGGTATTCCTGTGAGAATACCCATCCAGAAGAAGAATTTACTCCTGTTTTTATTGAAGCCCTCGGAGCTGTAATGAAAGGTTGATCCATAAACAATGTTACAAGTCTTTGTTAAGGACTGGCACATAAGGCTGGTAGAGCGACCCAAGAACAGGGGAAGGTTTTGGGGGAGGGGAAATACAGCTCAGAGTCACATTATAGGCTGTCAGCTACAATGTGGCAGAACCTTGGCACTCTGTTCTTCTCTTTAAAAACTAAATGAAAACTCTTTGTACAGTTGTGACAGGATAGTGCTGTGGGCCCAAGGAAGAGAGACTCAGAGACAGGAAGCTGCAGAGAAGTGCTGTCGCGCACGTTTATTAACCACAAAAAATAGGAACAAGCAAAACAGACACAAGGGCCAAAATAAACAGTTTAAACAAAACAATATACTCTTGTAGACTGGACAGTAGCCTTCATATACCAAACACAACACAGTTTAACACACAGGCCAAAACACACCTTCCCCAAACAAAGGATTTCTACTCCCATTTATACAGGCGGCCACTCCCAACTCAGCACTCAGTTACCTAATTGGGGAATGGCCACACCTGTGATTGGGCAGTGACAGAATTAACCCCATCCCTGCCAGCTTTACATTCACATAAGTAGGGCCCCTGCCCTGCCGCATTGGTGAAACAGGTTCTGCAGAGACACAGGAAGCATTTTATAAATCACTGAGACACAGTTCATCTCTGAAGTATCTCTAAAGCCGACTGCAGGCCTGTGTTTCATGTGTTTCATGCACTTCATGTAGCCTCTTCCTCTTTGGGAATGTATTCCAGTATGCAGTGATTCACTTCATGTAGCCTCTTCCTCTTTGGGAATGTATTCCAGTATGCAGTGATGCACTTCATGTAGCCTCTTCCTCTTTGGGAATGTATTCCAGTATGCGGTGATGCACTTCATGTAGCCTCTTCCTCTTTGGGAATGTATTCCAGTATGCAGTGATGCACTTCATGTAGCCTCTTCCTCTTTGGGAATGTATTCCAGTATGCAGTGATGCACTTCATGTAGCCTCTTCCTCTTTGGGAATGTATTCCAGTATGCAGTGATGCACTTCATGTAGCCTCTTCCTCTTTGGGAATGTATTCCAGTATGCAGTGATTCACTTCATGTAGCCTCTTCCTCTTTGGGAATGTATTCCAGTATGCAGTGATGCACTTCATGTAGCCTCTTCCTCTTTGGGAATGTATTCCAGTATGCAGTGATGCACTTCATGTAGCCTCTTCCTCTTTGGGAATGTATTCCAGTATGCAGTGATGCACTTCATGTAGCCTCTTCCTCTTTGGGAATGTATTCCAGTATGCAGTGATGCACTTCATGTAGCCTCTTCCTCTTTGGGAATGTATTCCAATATGCAGTGATGCATTTAATGTAACCCCCCTTCCATGCTCAAATGACAGAGAGCAGGAATTGCTACATTTTGGGGAATTCATGTCAGGGGGAGTTCAATTAAAAGAACGCTGCACATTAAAGACGAATAACGAAACAAGCAATCTCGAGACAATGGCGTTTGCTTTGTGAGTTCAGCGAAAGCTCATTTGTCAGCTTCCCCCTGAGATGCAGGTATTGATTTCAATGATAAGCTTGCTTCCAGGAGATTCAAAGGGATTTCATTCTGCATGCAAATATCAGTAGCAATGTAAAAATAAATTGAAACGGTGCTGTTTCAATATCTGGCAAACCTCTTTGGAACACCCACCCACTACTTATCAAGTTGTTATTGTGATGTAATGACCCTGAAAACCTGGAAGAAAACAGGGGAGACTGCAGGAGGCAAGACCGTTAGGCTTGGTGTACTTTAGAAATACAGCAGAATACTCAAAGGTGTTTACTCCAAATCAGTACGATTTGTATCTAAAAAGCTCCATTACAATTCGAAAAACAAAAAAGAAAAAAACTTCAAACTATTTCGAAGTTCCTCAGTTAAAAGTCTGAGTCGTTTATATCTGGTTTGGTAACTTTATTGGGTGTGTTTCACTTTTCTGATGATTTGGAACATAAGAAAGTTACAAACTTTGGAGAACATTAGACCCAGATTGTTTTCTTGTGGCACTGTAGCTTATTGATCCCATAAGGACTGTGTGAGCGGTAGGAACATTCAGTTTGAATTAGCATCCCATTATTATAATAATTTTTATCCATTTTAATAAGAGGGCTGGGGGTTGACAGTTAAGTTGTTCCAGTGCCAATCCAGGATAACTTAAAGAAAGAGATCTCCCAGGACTCATTACAGGAAAGAAGAGGACAGCCTCGGGATCAGAGCTCATGCTCTCCTGTTCTGAACTAAACCAGATTGGAAAGGAAGACCCACAGCATGGAACCTAAATGCATTTTGACATTTCGTTTGCACACATTCATGATATCTGACAGTCTGTCAGGTTCTGCTGAGAACAGTAGAAACCATGAATTGGACTGAGCGGAGGCATCAAGCTTCTTGTCCAGATCTGGTTAGAAGAAAACAGTAAAAGAACAGGAACC
>NW_024472956.1:0-2767 GCF_017654505.1 Polyodon spathula | reverse complement strand
GCAGGATTTAATGCAATATAGACCAAACTGGCTTATGCCTTGCCATTACTGCATAGTTGCCTCAGTTGGCTTCAGTGAGTCTTGATAAGTGTTCCATCCATCACCGGCTGGTATTACAGGCTTTTATTTGGTTCATCATCTTACTCTTAACAAGAAGAATGGAGAGCTGAACTGGCCTGTGGGTTAAGGGCATATCAACACGTGGGTTACAGTGGTGACATGGCGTTCAAATCAGGTATATTTGGGAGAACATTTTGGGGGTGAATAAATAACTAACAAGCAGCCCTCTTCTCATCATTCGACCCTGGTCTCAGCGCTCACACACTGGCTGCATTATAAGTCCAAATCTGGGGCTTTATTACAGGCCAATTGCGGCCTAATTGTCCTGTAAGCCCTTTGAGACCAAAAACCGCAACCTTAAAAAAATGAGTAGAGGTAATCGGGTCACGGTTTAGTTTATTAGTGTCCAGTTTTACTGAATTGTCTATTTGATAGCAGTGAAACCAGTTGACCAAAATGACATTCCCTGTCAATAAAAACTGAGTTAGGTGTCCCTGTGTGAGGAGACAGAACTCTCTCCATGCTTATTTTCTCCTGGTGGATTCCTTGCCAGCTCTGGGAACAGAAGCAACAGGGAGGGGAACTGTGGACTGATCATTATTTCACCCTGGTGAGGGGTGTGGTCGTCCACAACAAAGCCAGTGTCTAGAACTTGGAGTTCTTTCAGGGAGCTGCACAGGCTGACAGCACAGTGGCTGTGTTGTGCATAGGCCAAGACAATATAATGACAGGTATTTTTTGTTTTTTTTGTTTTGTACCTACACTATCTTGATGCGTCCTACCCAAATTGCTATATAAATAATTTATACAGAAACTTATTTGAGTTAGGAGGACCTGTCACTGACGCTGCCCTGCTGCAATATGCACAGCTCAGTTTTAAGGGTAGAAGCAAAATGGCACAATTATAATACTGCAAATTATTGATTACAAGTTTCATAGTCATATGGCTGATAATTTCTTACATGGCCTCATGAAGCACCAGGTGCCACAATGCTAGCTGAAAGGCAAGTGACTAGTAAAAAGAATGAGTCCTGACAGACTGCACAGGTGGCTTTCTATAACCTAGTGTGTATCATACCAACAGCTAATTCCAGAGCAGCTGTATAACCCTGGACAACTTGGAGCACATTGGAACAATATGTATTAGCATAGAGTAAAGCATATAAATTAGAAAAGATCCAGTTCTGGCTAATCGCTGCGTACAAAGATCTGCTTCAACCTTGTATACATAGTGGTCATTTACACAGGGGATGCGAGGGGCTTTCAGTACAGAAAATAGGAGGCAGTTTTTTACACAGGGAATTGTGAGGGTCTGGAACCAACTCCCCAGTAATGTTGTTGAAGCTGACACCCTGGGATACTTCAAGAAGCTGCTTCACGAGATTTTGGGATCAATAAGCTACTAACAACAAAACAAGCAAGATGGGCCAAATGGCCTCCTCTCGTTTGTAACCTTTCTTATGTTATTATGTTCTTATGTTCTAAATCTGATTTATTACATGGAACTAGGACCATATACTGTAAGATATACCCTGTCCTGGTAAGCAACATCAAATGTATTTTGCTGCAGGATTGTAATAAAAACAAAACAAAACGTTGCATCGTGGGTGAAGTAACTGCTTTGCTTCTTATTGGATAAACTGAGACCCGCAGTCTCCAATTCTGTCTTCTGACACAGTCAATGGGCTCTAAATCAAAGCTGGAAGCAGAACCGTTTCCTCTCATCACAGTTAATGCACAAGCCACGACCGGCTTGCTGCTGCGTCAAGAATATGTCTGCGGGGGCTGCATGGCGGAATCTGGGATCTTGCCGTGCCAGAGTGTCCTTGGCTTTCTGCCCAGGAGTGCAATAACCCTAATGTTAAAGCTGGCAGTGGCTCCCATGCCTTGACTGTGCAGTGGATACAGACCACAAGCCCTGACTAATCAATGAGTGAAAAGAGCCTTCCGATTCCTCTGCTAGCTAACCACTTACTCACTAAATGCTGGGTCTTGTTGTTTTAATAACAGAGTAATTAATTGAGGCAGAAGCTGCTCTGATGCAAAGCCTCTCCTCACTGCATCAAAAGATGTTAGAGGTCAGAACGCACCAGGTACAAGCGTTCGTAACAGAGAATGGAAAGCACTGTGCAGTCTGTGAAGGGTCTGTGTTTCTGGCTTGTGTCCACCTTAACAGATTGGAATGCCTCTCATCTGAATATTTGCAGGTTACGGCTGGGAGGCAGTGAGTTACACTTGTGAAAGCAAATTAGTCGGAATAGCATCAGTTCATATCTCAGCCACAGACTCACTGTGTGATATGGAACGACGGGCAACTAACCTTGAACCTGGTTGACTGAGAGTCATGGGTTTAAAACCTACTGAGTCACTGACTGTCTAATTTTGTGAAGCTGCACCTCAGCCGAGTTATCTGAGGAAAAGAATTGCTTGATAAATAAAAAAAAAACCTGGCTTGAACATATCCTGTATTGAAGCTAATGAGCTATTCTTGAAAAGCTATTTGTGACACTATTATAGATAAAAGCATTAACTCAGAAAAGTTTGAATAACATTACTAGTAAGAAAATCACAATCATTATTACAACATGTAGAAAGTAGACAACTGTGGTTCATTGAGTCTATTTCAAAGCATCTTAAGTATTAAATTGACCCTGCTGAAGATCAATCACATCACTGGGGGACTGGTTGGAACACAGTCTGGAATGGA
>NW_024472955.1:0-10550 GCF_017654505.1 Polyodon spathula | reverse complement strand
TTGTAAAGGTTATGGTTACCTACCAGTGGTCTACAGCAATGCCTCACAACCATTATACACTATCTGATCTGATGAGTTGATATTGCTGTCAATGGTGCAGACCACTGGCGGGCAGTTCTACCCTTCGAGATACGTTGTTGCCAGAACTAATTTATAATCTGCTTGAAATAAAGACTGGGGAGTAAAATACTGTCTTACACTGATACAGTGCCCCAGTACTACAATGGATTACTGAAAACAAACTAACTGGCATACTAGTTGTGACTGAGAGAGAGAGAGAGAGAGAGAGAGAGAGAGAGAGAGAGAGAGAGAGAGAGAGAGAGAGAGAGAGAGAGACCTCTTCTCCTTTACTTGAAACAGTAATCTTGGCTCTATGCAGATGACTAGTGTAGATGACAATAACACTTAAACATTCATTTGTAGCAGTGATATTGCCTCTCGACTTTTCGTTTCTACGGGTCAGCGACCCACTGACTCACAAGGAATCGTTTCTCGAGTGCTGGGCCTCTCATCACTCACACAGACACCTCTGATCACATCAGTCCAGTGACTCTAAGAGTGGGCCCTGACAGGCCAAAGCTGTTGGTCAGCATTCTTGTACCACCTAGGGGTGTGAGCCTGGCATCTGTTATAATATTGATTGGTTTGAACAGATCATTGATTTGAATTCCATTGCATGTATTTAAGCAGGACACCCCTGAGATGGCTGCTTTATTTTCAAGAAGGTCCCGCCAGGACCAACACCATTATACCTTTAATGAAGCAGCGAAGCAAAACAACAAATCAGCAGAGGAAATACCAGAAGTGCTGCTCATAAACCTCTTAGATTTTCTTCAGTGTTGTAGTGTATAAATGATTAATTGATCTTTCCTTTAGGCATAGGTAGTTAAATATTTTAATCTAATTCAATCTTTCATTCAATAGTGTTTTCGTTTCCTTTATATACAGATTTTAATAGAATGTAATGCAATGTCTAAATTTAGACCATGTGTTTTTATTATAGTGCAGAATACAGATGTATTTCTTTATTTCTATAAAACAATAAAGCTAAACAATGTGAAATATAAGCATCCTGAATACTTTGCATGGTTTAATAATCATAATAGAATTAATGACTTGTTGTGGTATTTGTCATTATTAAATTAAAACCTCTGATGTGAAAACAGTTTAAGCAACTCCATACTATGTTATTTTTACCAGATCCTTATCATAAGAACAGATGCATTAAAAGTGTTATGTATTCTCTACAGTGGAAGCAGTCAAGTCGGCATGCTATCTGGTGCATGTCAAAAGAATGGTTTATTTAACAATGAAAAATGCACTCGCAAACAATTCCGCACAGTGCAATCCCAGCCGTGTCTTCCTCATGAAATGAACCCACGATCAGGACGATGGTTGAACACAGCAAGAAAGCTAACACATTCCTCCGTGATTGCTGGTAATTAAACAGCACGCTTAACATGTACTGTAAATTAGATTCAAGGTTCATACGCTTTCAATTTCACGGCACACCGCTGATCTGATCAATATTGAAAGCAAGTGACTTACTGTAGAAAACAGAATGAGTCCAAGAAAGGTGTGCCAGTAATTATAATACTAGGATAACATTTCTATTATGGCTTTGCGATCCTTATATAAAAACTATGATGTGTATACTACTGTGTGCTAAATAGTAAATGAAAAATCTCAACACAAAAATCACAGTTTCAGAGGAGACAACAACAACAGCTTCATCTGGTGATAATTTTTCAAACAAGTCACTTTAGAATTTCACACAGCAGAGCTGTGCTTTCTAGTTAAGAGTCTAGGGGTTCTGGTGCAGCTGAAAAGTATTTTTAATCTACTACTAAAAATAGAAAAAGTGCCTAGTTGCACCACAGTTTGTGTTTATAAAGCTCAGCTCAGTGATTGAAGCCCACAGAATGCTCTTCATCAGCCAGGGCAAAGGTAAAGAGACCATTCAGATAGTAACTAACGCTCGTTTAGTTTGACTGTAGCTAAAATGGATTCTGAATAATTGCAAAAGCACCACAGTGTAACGAGGGAGAAAATAAATATCAATGCATAGATTATTTTAAATAGATTAGGAACAATAGAATTATAGAGCCCCTGCTTTGCATGGAAAGGAGAGCTGCTTTAGAAGACAGAGTAGGAGAGAAGATCCTAGATCTTAATCTGATGTCACCACTGAGTGCTACTGAGAGTTTAGGTGCCTGGAAAATGATATAATACTGTAAAGGCTGTATTGGCTGACTGAGTATGGAATCAACAGGCAGCTATAATTATATTGTCCAATCTTTTTGGATATAACCATATCTTATAAAGGCACAGCATCAAATGACTAGACCTTCTTTCAAAGATTACCAACAGTGAAGATTAGCATTGAGCTGTGCACTGAAGTCACTGAAGTCTAAGCACTCCTGATAAGCTCAACCATCTCACCTCATAGCATATGAAAAAGGTACAAGATTTAATATCAGAGGTCTGTAGATGTAATCCTATTACATCAACACATACTACACAAAACATGGGTCATGCAAGTTAAACATAGCTTGGCGGGTATATTGTATGCATTTCAGAGCCAAGCCCACAGAAAAGAATAGGTTTTCCTCAATCTGTATCCACTTGTTTCATTACTGTCCAGATGCCTGCAGTGTTTGTATGCACCCTGCAGCCAGGTCAGGACACAAGCTTTCTCATCCTCATCAATCCTGTACCTTTCACCATCTTTGATGCATCTTCAGGCAGCCAAATGAGTTAATCTCAGTGGGGTGCCAAGGTCTGACCTGTGAATAATAATAATGGTATCTGTGCACTCTACTAAGCCCTTCTACCCTTCATGTAGTGTTTATAACACTGTAACACAACTGGAGTCTATTTAACATCTATATACACCTATGCCACCTGGTGGATAATTAACTCATTACAGAACCTGGTAAAGTGAACCAATTACACCTCTGACCAGTCCTTCATCATTTATATATTTAATCTATTATTAAATGGATTTTTCTGAATATCAATCTAACAGATACAACATCTCAATTGCATTAGAAAGCAGATGAAGTCCTTAGAGGAAATGTTTGTATGCATGTAATATATTTTGCCTCTGTATTTATGATGAAGTATTTGGTATTATTTATTCAGTTCCTGCTCACAGGGATAGGGGTATTGACGTCTTGCGTGAGAATTGCCAGGGCAGGACGAATGTATTATCCAGTTGGAAATTGTACTTGTATTGGAATTTGACTGGGACTAACTATATTTACTGCTTTATCAAGCATGTTGCATATTTCTTGAAGTGCATTTTCACATCAAAGCAGGATTTGGAGATCCTGTTCAGGACCAGCAAGGGGATTCGATGTCCGCGGGGCAGGGAGAGAAGCCGTGTGTGAGGTATTGATGTTTGTCACATCAGAGACGCAAGGAGGCATGATGAACTATTGGAGGGTTACAAGCTCATCCGCTATTTCCTGCAGTTATCTGTGGCGAAAATTGCCAACAAGTGCATTCTTTTGCAGAATCAATTCCAATAAAATATTGTGTAACATTGATCTCTTCTGTCACAGCTGGTATGCACCAGTAAATACGATCAACATTTGATTGTATTAAGTTGTATTATTAATTTGAAGGCAGCTTCAAATGAAATTTTTCTAGTTTTTTTGTTTACTGCCCCCCTATTATGCTGTTTGCTACGTTGCTTAGTGGTTGGTATGGCATTGTGTTGTTGTCTTATGGCTTGACTATGATTGACTGTGCTTTCAGAAACGAGTTGCCTGCCTAACTGGCTTAATATAAGCACCGCCATCTAGTGCACAGCTGTGTATTACCAGTACTTATCACTAGATGCTGCTGGCTCTTACTTCTATATAAAGACACTGGCTGATTGAGCCTGTGTTACACATTGCAATGATTATAACAGCAATCTGACCAAGTATGCTGCGACTAACAATAACTTTCAGCAAGCTGAGGATTTAGCTGAGGACATAGTTTTTAAAAAAAAAAAAAAAAAAACATATTGTGATGTAACACAAGGTAACGTAATTCACCAAGTCTGAAAGTAATTTCCATCTATGTATGGCCATCCGTTTCAACAGCTCTGCAGTGTTCTCGTGGGAGAATTCACTTGAGCCACTGTGATATTGCATTAAGCATGCTGGGGCATGCTTAATGCAATATCATATTTAAATTTCTGCTAGCACTTTTCACATATATTGGATACACTCTATAGTCCCGTACCTTATATTTAAACATGCACATGTGTATAGCTTGAAAATCATGCCTATGAATTATTTGTATACTTTTCATTTTATCATTCATGTAATTGCATGTTATTATGTAGAACAGGCATCAGAAATGAGAAACAGTGTTCATGTAAAATAAGGGAACAAATCTAAGAGGTGTGTTATACACATAGGATTACGGTAACTGAACACTAATGGTGAGATGACATCATCATCATTGCAGGGAGATCTATGGATGTCTGTCTAACAGGTCATTCCTTATGACGTTAATGTTCCTTGCTTTTGTTCTTTGTGTCGCTGGGTTACATTTCAACTTGTCTCGTTCAGAGCATATTCCACGTTTTTACTCTGCTTCCTATGGCAACCTTGTGCAACAGAATTTGTTTTGAAACGCTGGCGTCAGAGAACTGAGAATTAGCCCTGTTAATTTCAGTCCCACGCAACTACTTATAATAATGCTGTTAAAAGAAGTTTAGAAAACATGTGAGTTTACCATTACAGTGCAGGGGATGCAAAAAAAAAACATTTTGAATGGGAAACAGTGGATATCATACAGTGTGGACCTGCTCTGTAAAAAAGGGTGTAAACAGTGAAATGATTTTCTGATTTTTTCTGCCCGCCCAGTGCTACAGTACCTGTGGCTTCTGATATGTGGCTGGTGAGGAAAACTAATAGGAAGCCAATCTATCAAACCTTTAAGAAAGCCTGTGCAACCAATCCATCAACACAAGAGTCTTTCCCTCCTCCAAGAACATCAAATTACACACAACACACTCTCTATAGACGTGCCAGTCAAAGAGCGAACCCCGAACAATTGCAGCTCCTGTTGTCTTCTATTAGTTTGAGATGCTCAGGACAGTTTGCCGGCATTTGGACAAGTTAATGTCTAAAAGGGGTTTCAAGCAAAACTATACACGGATGTCTGGCCAAGTAGGAAAAACACGTGTATTTAAATATTTACCATTCCTAAAACAACCACACAACATTTAAAAACGGCTCCCATTGGAATTATCATACCTTAGCAGAGCCATTTGCAAATCACAGTATTGAGGAACTAACTTAAAAGAAACTAGGACAAGGCACTGATGAAGGCGTTAGCTGAAACATTGTTCATTTGGCTTACAGTAAGGGCTTGATTTTGTTCATCTACACCCTGCTGGAATAAATCACATTTAGAGAACACTAAAGCACCTGGATTGCATCAACCAGTTATTTTAAGGGGTAATCATGCGATTGTCGTAGGTGGTCGAGGCAATGCAGAGAGATTCAGTGTTGCTGTAATATGTTCTAAAAAAAGAAACAAAAAATAATCTTTCTTATCCCAGTGTGGTATAGGTTGATCAAATTAACCTTTCATTTCTTAAAGGTTTTGACTTTATATTTTTGATTCAGTTGTGGGAACTGGTACTGCTATGGTTCTGTGCCTTAATACAGAAAAGGATTACTAGCGTCTGTGGGGAATCCTTTTTAAATTCAATTCACTCTCCACTAGTATTTTCATTTTCCGGAATTCGATACAGTATGAACATTCACAAAGGCATGCAAAACATTATTCTATATCAGTTAAAGACAGTCTTGTCAGAAGATAAGAAGCCAATGAAAAAGAAAATTAAGACTAGTTTTTTCAATCAGGGACAGTGTTCACTTGCTGTAAGTCAAACGCTTGCAGCCTTAATTATGCAGAGTAGATGTGTTTGGTTATTTATCCATTTGAAGTTTTAAGTAAACGTTGCATGAGGCAACAACTGAACAATCCTATTAGAAATGTTACTACTGCAGTACTGTTCTACCAATAGCAGCCTCACATCATACCAGTTTAATGGGTGCAACACCATTTGGTGCACATTTATTCAGAAGGGATGTCTGATAGAACGTGAGAGAATATTATAAAGGACATTCCCAAGGAAAAGAGAATGACTCTATGTAAAAGAGATATTGAAAACTGTACAAAATGTAGTTTCGGCATACTGTAACCTTTACAGAACACAGGTCAGTGAATCATGTTTGTCTCTTTTAATTCCAGTAATGCATTCTGCACCAGCATTTGTTCCTGAATGATGGATTTGCAATCGAGTTAACTGAGTTTAAATAGAATCACACGTCAATATCTTCAGCACATGGGTTTGCATCCAGTTCTTGAAATAAACAAAGGGAGACATGTCGGGGTGTAATTCAATCTCTCATACTATATATATATATATATATATATATATATATATATATATATATATATATATATATATATATAATATATGTGTGTGTGTGTGTGTGTGTGTTACTCATATATATGTTAATCATTTCTATTTATTTAATTGTTTTGTATGCATTTTATTAGTACCAGTGAAGGTTAGGGGGGTGGTAGTTTAATTCCAGCCAGACCAGCACCTCAATCCTGAAAGAAGTAACCAACCAGGCATTGTATTATGTTAAAATATCGTATCACCTTTTGCCCTGGTCACAGCCTTGACACAGCAAGGTACAGACTGCACAAGGTTCTGGAACACATCTTGAGGAATGTGGTTATAATAAACAGCCCTCTTCTGTATTCCATTTCAAGACAGTGCATTTCTAATTATTCAGAAAGACCCCTTATTCTTTATAATCCTGTACAATAACAGGCTCTGTGTCTCAGTTTGTTCTAGCAGTTCATTGATTTGATTTGATTCTCCTGCACTACCTCACTCTCTCTCTCTCTCTCTCTCTTGCTCTCTCTCCTCTCTCTCTCTCTCTCTCTCTCTCTCTCTCTCTCTCTCTCTCTCTCTCTCTCTCTCTCTCTCTCTCTCTCTCTCTCTCTCTCTCTCTCTCACCTCAAATTGCAAAGATCAGCAATCCTCATTGCGGGCACTTAAAAAGAAGACGGAGCGAGAGGGGGAGGGCAGATCTAGTGTGGAAGCGGGATGCACCATAAAAACAGCCCCTCCCAATTAAAACCGAGGACTTTTATTATTGAGCAGGAGCTAAGCCAATGATCTTGAGCTTGCAGAAGTGGGGAATACAGCAGCAGAACAGCAGAGGGGTTAGTGGGAAAGAAAAACTGCAGTATATATATATATATATATTTTTTTTTTTTACTGATCAAATCAATTTAACACCTCAGTTTCAGGGAATGAGCTTGTGTGAGTGAGAGTGTGTTGAGGGTGAAAGCATAACTGCAGGATTAACTGGCTTGTAGGGCAGAATTATTTTTCTTTAGCGCAGCATAAAAAAAGTATTCTGAAGCATCCAGACGATATTCTTTTTCTTTCTTCAAGACTCAAAGTGTCCTGAAGAGACAGCAGAAGTTTCTCCCTTCTTTGAACAAGGTAAGGTGTAGGTTTACAGTGGGGCTGTTTTGAGGAAATACATTTTTATTTTCTATCTGGTATTCTGGAGGGGGGAGGATGGGGGGGGGGATTTGCATGTGGTAAATGCAGGAGCAGTTCGGGACACGAGATTGAAGCGATAGTGAAACTTCAAATAGCAGTTCACTTTTGTGGCATTTATATTCACTGAAAGGACATTAACTAAACTCAAGGCAAAATATCTCAGCAGGTCAGAATTAGCCAGACATGATTCCAGTCCAAATTTGCTTAAATGGTATAAAAAAAACCCCAGAAAACTGGGAAAATCTGAAGGTCATAGCACTTTATTCAATTGGAGAATGTCCGGCAGCCTGGAAGAAACTATAAATGAGTAATATAATTCAAGGGAAAGCTCATACTATAATAAGGAAAATTGAAATACCTGTAATTGAAAAACTTTTACTGATTAAAACTCTGGTATCTGACCCGCTGGATTCAAACTAAAGTCTGGGGTACAAGGTAAGATAGATTTAAAACTGCACATGCCCCTTGTAGGTTTAAGGGATACTGACAGGGTACAGTCTGGGACCCTTAAAACAGAAGCAGGCATTCTTTGGGAAGGTCTGTCTGTATTCTGATGCAGTGACCTTGACATCAAGAGGGATGCCAGTGGTCTTTGAGAATGGGGAGGAATGGGGAGGAATGCTACGGCATGCTGAGTTGAATAGGAAAGCATCTCCCCTTAGGAACAGGGATTGGGTTGATCTAAGACCTCAGGAGCATTCTGGTACTGTGCAAACTTAGCAGAAAGCAGTAAAGAGAAGTAGCGCTATTTGTTTTAGAGTTGTTCTGCCAAGTGAGGAAGTCTATATTTTATATATCATGTTGGCATTGTATAAAGACATCTGGGTGATCGTTAGGCGTCTTATATTCCTAAGTTTGTAAGAGCTGGAAATGGGTGTCTGCAGTATTCGAGGGCAGTAAAGAAGCCAAATCATTCGGATGTCATCAACACATGTCTGTATGTAGCAGAGGGTCGGTATATATAATTCCGATATAAACATTGCAGTCTACCCCTCTTTCGCAAAGTGTGGTTAATGTCTGACAATCCTAGATTATACTAAGGTGTTATTTTCTATTCATACTTCTTTTTCTGATATGTTCATCCCCTGTGGAAATTTCAATTGAACACAGAATGTTTTCAATTGAACATTTTCAGGGATGTTTGCCAGACTGAAAGTAGCCAGCCCCTGCACTGCAGATTATCTCTCTCCCTCTCTGGACTGGGCTATATAGTGCTGGGATGGTCCTGATGCAGGAAGAGAGGCATGGAGGGCGTACTCAGGTTGTGAGCGGCATTTCCAATCTTTGAGCCTTCAAGCCCAATGAGTAGTAACAGATGAGAGTAAAACACCTAGGAAACCAAAATGCAATTATCTGTTCACCATGCCCAGTCAAAGGAGTTTAACCCTATGTCGTACTGTCTCCAGCAGTATGCAGTACATTCCCACAGTCTGACCCCCCATGTATATGAATACATCTGTGTGTGCATGGGTTTGGACTTAAGGTGTGATTTATCTCCTGTAGGGTTCAGAATGCCATACGAATACTAATGCCAAGTTTCATTGGAATTGCATATTATTTTCGGTACGGATTCCTAATAAAATTAAGTGTAAAACCATAGCAATTGGAATTCACAGGAATTTGCTGACATTTTATAGTGGAATTTTTAAATCTTTTTTTTTCTTTTATGTATCATTATCGTGCTGTATATTAACAGAAAGTACTTCAAAATATGATGCTCTGTCTCAAGCACTGTGTTCAAACACAAAGAGGGCAGTGTCCATATTTGTATCGAAAGTCATGCATTAGGAGAGATTGGTACTCTATAACAGACAAAAGCAAAACATCTGTACTGTGCACATTTCACTGTACTTCCCTCTCCTTTTGTGTGTTGAGAAACCTGGTTCAATTTAATTGAATATAATTTAATTACATTTAATTTAAGTGCATATATCATGCTTTTTTTCCATCTGTTTGAATGAAGTGTTATTCAAATCAATTGAATGGATATTTGAATATCATAATTCCATGTTAGTTCCATTAGAAACTAGAACTAGAAAAAAAAAGTTGAATAAAGATATCTGCATATCAATCAGCTATGATTCTCTTAAAATGCATTATTAATTCATGCTTTTGCCAGGGCTGGAGGGCTACTCTAACTGGATACATGAATATGACCTTCAAATGATCCTGAGCTCACAGGAGCATGAAAATGCCATTGCGTTTAGGGTCTGTTACTACATTTGTGCCCAGATTTAATTTTCAATGTAAAGTGAGATGCTGTGAAATACATTCTAAAGGATGTGATTAATGTATTTAAATGTTCAACAATCAGTTATAAGAAAGAAGGCACCTTGTCTAAATGGACAGTTTATGTACTGGAAATTATTGTAGCACAGCAATATATGACTAACATGATAGTGTTGCTCACTGCAAAATATATTACAAACAGCATTGTCCTACTGTATAATATAATCACTTTAAGGTTTTGTAGTGTAATCCTTGGAATTACAAACAGGTGTATCAGATTTTCTATGCACAGACAATGACTGCCCATGTTAAAAAGGTCTAATGCATCATTTTGTTAAAAAGCTATAGGAGATGCATTAGTAGGTGTCCATACCTCCTGGGGGTGTTTGATTGCCTCCTCTGCTAACTGCTGCACTGTTGATATGTATGCACGCTATCAGCACAGAAACAAAGCCTTTTTAAAACAATAGAAGGTCTGATTGAGAGTTCAGTTCCTCTGGGGAAGTGTGTGAAAACCAAAATACTCAGGCGCTGCGCAGCTGACAGAATAAATTGTCCTTTCAAACCGGCAAAGGTCGTATGCTAATAAGAATGTTCCAAGTAGTTCTGAGAAAAATGACCAGGGGATTTGAAA
The DNA here is from genome assembly GCF_017654505.1 of Polyodon spathula. Lineage (NCBI taxonomy): Eukaryota > Metazoa > Chordata > Actinopteri > Acipenseriformes > Polyodontidae > Polyodon > Polyodon spathula. The sequence goes on along the minus strand of NW_024472955.1, from coordinate 81 downwards.
GGCATCAAATAAGTGTATCATGGCATTAATCTTACCGAAAGGCTTGACAAATACCAATGGGAATGCAGAGTCATTAGCAGT
>NW_024472954.1:19694-22450 GCF_017654505.1 Polyodon spathula | reverse complement strand
ACCAGTAATGCCTTAGCAGTAATGACAACACAGTGCTTTTGGAATTGTACTGATAGGGTACCATGGTACATGATTACATGTGCTTATTGGATTGTACCATTATCATTCCATTAGCTGGTCAAAATATGATAATGTTACCCATGAGTTACCTTTCCTCCAATAGCTTATACCATTGTAGCTGCCCTTGTTCTTCAATTGCCAACAGATCAAGGCTTTTGCTCCAATGCAAAGCCCACCATTTAAGCCTACAAATGAGAAAGATACCACCCCTTGTGTTCATCTAAAGGTTTTTGCATGAAGCCAAGCGGTTTATTTTTAGACAGCAAGATATGAATACGTTACAATGCACTTAATGTGTAAATCACGATATATGCAAGCACACAATTGTATCAGAAAAGGGTTATGGTTAGATGAAGTACATTTTAAGTATGCATAATAACATTGTAATTATGTGTTAGTACACATGTATTTACTAAGTAACCACTATATACATACTCAGTAATTAGAGACACTTAATGCACTTCATGGAAAGTGTTACCACTTTAGTGTAGCACTGGGAACTGAGTAGGAAATATGAGTTTCTCAATAGTCCTGGTCTTTGTTCCAACCATGTCAACACCTCTGGCCTGGTCCAAAAGCATTTTAATACGCCTATTAATCCTGAAAAAAAATGACCTTTCTCAATCTGATGAACAAAAAAGCATGAGCTGTTCAATTGGGGTTGCATGGGAGCAGTTCTTTTGATGTTTGACGGGAGGCATAGTTATTGATCAGGCTTTATAATCAATTTAGATTTGTATGATGTTCCACTGAAAAATGATTTGTAATAGTTTTTTTTGTCACATTTATGTTTTTTTTTTTTAATTTACTGGCTAACACTTTAATTTAGAATCTATTATAAGTGGTTATAAACATTTTATAAGCATGTTATTAATTGTGCTATAAGCAGTTACATATAATGAATACTAAAACCGTTACACTATAACCTCTCAAAACATATGTACTATAACACGATTGATATAAATAACTCCTAATAATGGATCCTTTAACTGTTAAGTATTAACATATACTCTGGGTTATAACAATTTACTGTGGGATTTTTGGACTCTGCGACCTTCATTTCTAAAACACCCCTGTAGTGGTTCTGATAAGCTAGTCCAATGAACTGCTTGGCTTTGGACTCAACCACTCTGGAGACTAGGCAGGTTGGGAGAGACATGTCAATCTTTTTCAAAGTCTAAATATTTTACAAAGCTGCCTCCATTCTTCGGTTCTTCTAGCACATCACAGCGGTGGGTGGTAGGATAATTGCGTGGCATTATTCCTTCACTTGTTTGAGCGCGTGATGGCTGTTTCTGAAGGAAACCCTTTGTACCATGTTGTTGGTGGTGTTATAGTCCCAAGGTTTGATCACATTGTCACATGATTTGAATGAAATGAGAAAGACTGATCACACAGTATTTTTCCAGATGAACTGAAAGCTTCTCAAAGTCAGGTAAAGGTAGGTTAACTCAATATGGGAGAAACAAAACCCTGAACCACTCAAGCATCAACAATAGTGCAAAGGGAATAACAAAATGCAATTGAAATTATATTTAAAGCCACTTATTCTTCAAGTATCCAGAACATCTACTGTGGATAGTGTCAAGTATCCCTTTAATAAAATGCTGTTTTCAAAGCTGTGATTTGTTTAGGACAAACAGTCATGATGTGCTTTCATTATTTCATCGACCCTCAGTCATAGTCAAGAGAACCTGGCACAGCTGGGGTGTGCGTGCCTGTCTGCTTGCATTGCATAGTTAATGCATTTAATAGAAAACACTTGGTTCATTAAACACTTCTTTAATAACATGGAATAATGGTATCCAGCCATCTGCAGAGTTTTTACATTATTGATTGCTGCTGTAATCTATTGAGTTCGCTGAGGATTTAAGGATCTTCAAGGATTTCTTATTAGGAGTAAAATATTTATTTAAAATTTACTGGAGATTTATTGCACTTTTAAGAAATCACAAAATGTATCCAAGTTTTTTATGCAGATGACATTCTAATGAGCCAACTGTCGACTAGGCAATGAATGACCATTATCAAAAAAGAGTGGGGGGGGCTTCCCACTTTCAAACTAACACTAACAGCATTTACTTTATACAATCCCAGAATGTAAAATGCTATTGCATTTGAGGGATCTAAAGATAGAACAATGCTTCCAAGCATCACTCATTTTTAGAAAGGTTCATCTGAGCAATACATGAAATCCCAGCATGACAGTACTCTACCTGCATTATTTTCCTATATGCATATACATGTTCTGCATATTAATAAGTCTTTATGAAGATTGAGTGCCTGTGAATAATTGAAATGCCATTTGTTAAGGTTAAATGTCGTGGATATGAGTGATGCTGTGAGCAGGGTGCCTGTCCGGTGTTGTTTTCTTGCTGTAAAGTGCAGGGGGGATGCAACCTGGCTGTGCTGCTTGTGTGTGTGAACTCTTGTTGAATCCTATAAGGACACTGCAGCACACTGCAGCACAGTTGCCAGCCTCTGCTATAAAGCTCCCCTGAAGACTCTGTGTGCAATCAGTCTGCCTCCCTGTCTGTACAGCAGAACTGTGAGATGAGCTTCAATCTCAGCACTGCTTCTGATAGAGGGCAACGATTCATAAACCAATTACAGGCCTTTTGTGTTTCTACCGATGCGGACCGTACCCACAGTAGCCGAACGGAAGGATTTGCAGGACCCAGTAGCTATTAACCTTT
>NW_024472954.1:0-19194 GCF_017654505.1 Polyodon spathula | reverse complement strand
TGTGTGTGTCAGTGTGTGTGTGTGCCAGTGTGTGTCTGTGTTACAGTTTGTGTATTTTGGTCGGTGTGTGTGTCAGTGTATGTGTGTGAGTCAGTGTGCCTGTGTGTGTGTGTGTGTGAGTGTGTGTGTTTGGGTGTGTGTGTGGTTGTGTGTGTGAGTGAGTGTGTGTGTCATTGTGTGTGTTTGTGTGTGTCAGTGTGTGTGGTGTGTGTGTGTGGTTGTGTGTGTGTATACCACACAACCAGACACTCCAGACCTCGCAACCTCTGTGTTTTCTGAGACGTGTTAGTAGCTTACACACCAATTGTCGAAGACATGCCTAATACACTCGTGGGCCCAACTTTTCCGCTGCTCTATTTCGCAATTTTTCGAAGATATGACTGTTCCTACCTCTACGGAGAGAGAGAGAGAGAGAGGTGGAGAGAGAGAGAGAGAGAGAGAAAAGCGAGAGATATCTTTTTTCTCTTTCCTCCTCCTTTTTCTCTCTCTCTCCGCGGTACTCTATACAGTATGCACGAGAGCACTTATAATCTCCAGCACTCTGTACAGTATGCACGAGAGCACTTATAATCTCCAGCACTCTGTACAGTATGCACGAGAGCACTTATAATCTCCAGCACTCTGTACAGTATGCACGAGAGCACTTATAATCTCCAGCACTCTGTACAGTATGCAGGAGAGCACTTATAATCTCCAGCACTCTATACAGTATGCACGAGAGCACTTATAATCTCCAGCACTCTGTACAGTATGCACGAGAGCACTTATAATCTCCAGCACTCTGTACAGTATGCACGAGAGCACTTATAATCTCCAGCACTCTGTACAGTATGCACGAGAGCACTTATAATCTCCAGCACTCTGTACAGTATGCACGACAGCATGCTGTATTGAGGTTCTGAGTTTGTGAACAACTTTGCTTGAGTTAGAGTGAAGGGAGGGTAGAAATTGAAATCTCTCATGACACAGTTCTCTCCGCCAGTCTGTCCTTTCCTCAAAGTGAATAATGATGATGATATGGGTTTGAGTTCCAGGCTGACTATAATCCTTTCTCTAATTACAGTGCTGTGTCATTGTGTCAAACAGGTTTTCAGAACAATGCCAGATGAGGAGAGAGATAGTGTGTGTCCTCTATTGCAAAAACTAGGAATGCAAACAATCTAGTTAATTTACAAGCTGACAGAATCACCCCTTCTCAAAGTGTACTGCTTTGTTAGCACTCTGGAAACAGTACAGCACAGTGTAGTGAAGCACAGAGAAGATAATGACCCAGCCCCCTTCTCAAAGCACAGAGAAGAGAATGAACCAGCCCCCTTCTCAAAGCACAAATTAGATAATGAACCAGCCCACTTCTCAAAACACAGAGAAGAGAATGAACCAGACCCCTCCTCAAAGCACAGAGAAGATAAAGAACCAGACTCCTTCTCAAAGCACAAAGAAGATAATGAACCAGACCCCTTCTCAAAGCACATAGAAGATAATGAACCAGCCCCCTTCTCATAGCAAGCAGAGAGACAGAGATGAACCAGCCCCTTCCTCAAAGCACAGAGAAGATAATGACCCAGCCCACTTCTCAAAGTACAGAGAATATAATGAACCAGCCCCTTCTCAGAGCACAGTGAAGATAGTGAACCAGCCCACTTCTCAAAGTACAAATATGATAACGAACCAGCATGCTGTATTGAGGTTCAGAGAAGTTTGTGAACCAGACCCCTCCTCAAAGCACAGTGAAGATAATGAACCAGCCCCCTTCTCAACGCACAGGGTAGAAAACGAACCAGCCCACTTCTCAATGCACAGTGAAGATAATGAACCAGCCCCCCCTTCTCAAAGCACAGTGAAGATAATGAACCTGAACCTTTCTCAAAGTGAAGCACAGAGAAGATAATGAACCAGCCCCCTCCTCAAAGTGAATCACAGAGAAGAGAATGAACCAGCCCCCTTCTCAAAGCACAGAGAAGATAATGAACCAGCCCCACTCTCTAATTACAGAGAAGCTAATGAAACAGCACCCTTGTCAAAGCACAGAGAAGATCAAGAACCAGCCCCCTCCTCAAAGCACAGTGAAGATAATGACCCAGCCCCCTTCTCAAAGCAAAAACTAGGAATGAACCAGCCCCCTTCTCAAAGCACAGTGAAGATAATGAACCAGCTCCCTTCTCAAAGCACAGTGGAGATAATGAACCAGCCCCCTTCTCAAAGCACAGTGAAGCTAATGAACCAGCCCCCTTCACAAAGCACGGAGAAGATAATGAACCAGCCCCCTTCTCAAAGCACAGTGAAGATAATGAACCAGAACCCTTCTCAAAGCACAGAGAAGAGAATGAACCAGCCCCCTTCTCAAAGCACAGTGAAGATAATGAACCAGCCCCCTTCTCAAAGCACAGAGAAGATAATGAACCAGCCCCCTTCTCAAAGCACAGAGAAGAGAATGAACCAGCCCCCTTCTCAAAGCACAGAGAAGATAATGAACCAGACCCCTTCTCAAAGCACAGTGAAGATAATGAACCAGCCCCCTTCTCAAAGCACAGAGAAGAGAATGAACCAGCCCCCTTCTCAAAGCACAGAGAAGATAATGAACCAGCCCCCTTCTCAAAGCACAGAGAAGATAATGAACCAGCCCCCTTCTCAAAGCACAGAGAAGAGAATGAACCAGCCCCCTTCTCAAAGCACAGTGAAGAGAATGAACCAGCCCCCTTCTCAAAGCACAAAGCAAGATGATGGAGAAATTGCGGCGGCAGGATCGACAAGTCCTGTATATTTAAACTTTTTAAAAACACAATTACCACAGAACATGCATCACAAAACACGGTCATCAATTACATACAGGATACAGGGAGACACAAGACCGTTTCTAATTAAAATAAATATTTGTGTTGTGCTTAATCAGCAGTGGCTGGAAGTAACGAGTCACATCAGTGATTGATACAGCCCCCCCCCCCTTTCATTATAGAGAAGAGGGGAACCCAAAAAAGGTGGCACACACACACATGCGCAATCAGGTACCTTTTCTGAGAAAGTGGCACACACACACTGCGCAATCAGGTACCTTTTTCGAGAAAGAGGCCGGAAGAGAGAGAGAGAGAGAGAGAGAGAGAGAGAACTTGTAACAACGTCGGGGCAAAAAAAAAAAAAAAAAAAAAAAAAAAAAAAGGACAAAAAATTTAGCTCCCTCTTACAAAATTAAAAAAAAAAAGCAGGAGTCGTTACATTCAGCCACCGGCCCGCGTTCGTGGATCTATTGCAGTTTGAACAGAACAGAAAATGAGGCTTTTCGAAGCACGGTGCTGGAGTCAAACAGGAAACCAGTCGGTATAGTAAAGGTAAGTAACATTTAGGAGAAGAAATGCGGTTTCCACAAAGGCGATCCCTCTTAGTGTTATTAATATTAGCGACACGATCACCTTTGCACTGCAGAAAACCGGTTAAATCAGACAATATACGCGTATTTATATATTAAACAGTAGTCGTTTTGCAATAACATGACAGTAAGTATGGGCAATTTCAAATTAAAAATTTTTTTTTTTTTTTTTTTTATGTAAGCCATGGCATCAGTTTTACATAAGAATTTAGATATAAAAAAGCAAATAGTTGCCGGCTTTTATTTAGTGCCAAGTTCGCGCAAATTATTATTATTATTATTATTATTATTATTATTATTAGTCGGGTTTGATTACTGTACCCTTTTTCAGATATTTGTCACGACATGCGTTATAGATATTACATTTATAACTTGTTCAAGGCGCTTATTTGGGTAGATATTTTTTTAAATAAATCTTTTCTCGTGTTTTAATATTTGGTCAGACGCAGGTTCAGCAGATCTCGCTGTGTGATAATAACAGGGTCTTTAGCGCAGTGTTATGAAGTACTGTAGCGATGCTGAGTGTTGTCTGAAAACAAACCAGACACTTTGAAACACAACGGGCTCGCCAAGCAACACTTTGGCCTATCTCTGAAAACAATCGCAACACAAGCAGCTGTGCATTTCTCCCTCTCTCTCTCTCTATCTCGGTGTGTGTGTGTGTATGTGTGTATATATATATATTATATGATTATAATATATATATATACGTATATATATATATAGATATATATAACATAGGCCCATAAGCTCAACGCGTAGAAAAATGGACCTCGAAAGAATAGTCGTCAAAGTGCGGGAGAGTAAAAAAAAAAAAAACAAGTTTTTATTAGATTGTCTTTGGTGTTTTTTTTTTTTTTTTTTTTTGTTTTCATCAAGGCGTCCATCCGAAGAGCTATATTTTTGCAGAACTAACAGCCGCATTATACTTGACGCTTGCTGTGACGACTTAGTAGTTATCCAAACAGTATAGTTTCAGGAAAAAAAAAAAAAAAAAAAAAAAAACACAGAAAACTGGGTCTTTAAAAAAACAAAAAAATAAATAAAAAGCTCCAAGAGAAATGCCAGTCACCTGTCCTGGAATTAGTGATGCGGAGACACGGGTGCAGAGAACCAATCTGCTGTAAGACTGTCCCGGTTTGAAATGCACCCTTAAACTAGGGGGGAGGCTAGCTCACAAGCCTGCGCTGTGATTCCGTTACTAATCGTTTTCCTGTCTCAATCGCTAATTCATCGTTACTCATGTTATGTTACTGGATTTGTTAGAATTAGTTGACGCCTCTCTTTGCTTCGCACTGTACTGTAACGTTCTTGAGCTGCTGTCTAGAAAGTCGCTTGAGGTGAAGCTGGAAGAGTGAAGCGCTCCTGCTCTGTGTTTACTAAACACAGGGGTTGTGTTGTGAAGGTTAGTTATTGTGCATTAATGCGCAGAGCGAACATGGACAAAATGAGGAACAGAAAACAAAGGGAAGGTAGTGTCATCATGTCCGCCAGGCTAGACACTTGTCTGTCAGAATTACATTTTATCCCACATACTGTAAATCTGTCCTCATAATTTACTTTACAGGCGTGGGAATCAGACTCCTATTGCACAGCAATGTGATCCACTCCAGGTTTTACTACCAGCTTGATCAGCCCCCAGTGTGTCTAGCTAACAAGCTCGGGTGTGTCTTATTAAAACTCAGGGGCAGTGTTAATTAAAGTTAAGGTAAGAGGATGGATTTTAAAGATGGTCATCGCTCTTTTAAAGGGAAGGGCCAGTGTTGAAAGTAGAGTTAGTTAGCGTTGATGTAATGCATTGAAATGGTTGCTGTGTTTCTGAATGAAGGAGCCCAGTGTTTTCCAGTGCTTTCCTCTCTGACACAAGGTCTCTATTCAGGAGCGAGCCTTGTGGCTTTACTGAAAAAACAGACAACTTTTTTCCCCCACACTTCCACCTAAAAGAAAAATGCATGAGTAATACTCTCTCTCTCTCTCCTCCCCCCTCCCCTCCCCCCTCCCTCCTAACTCTCTCCAGGCCTGTGCCCCTCTGTCCGGTTGATCGTCTGATCATGTTTGCGGATCGCCCTGCGTGCTTTCCTTGCGGTGACTCATAAATTCATCGCATTTTTTTTTTTTTTTTTGGCAAGTCTGTGGTGCTTTGAGGTCCGGGTTGTCCTGCCACTGACCTATGCAGGGATTTTAATAAGACTCCCGCTGCAAGCAGTGTGATCCATATCCTGGTTTCACTGTGCCTTTAATAATAAGACACACCTGAGCTCCTAGACACACTGGGGGCTGATCAAGCTCGTATTCTCGTAGGGACGTGCGTAGCGTTTGAAGTGGAACAACCACAGTAGGTTGAGTTTAATAAAACCTTTATTTGGTTTAGACAAAAAATAAATAACAATACATATGGACGCATGTTGGCTTTTGTAATTATTAACCTTAACCCCCCCCCCCCCCGCTAAATCCGCAAGTAATATAAATCTCTCGCTCGTCTTTTGTTTTTCGTCTTGTTTGGACTCCTTTGCTTCAGTTTATTTTTAAAACTTGTTGCGTTCACAGCCCCCCTGCAAGCTGTTTCTATTCTGTGTTTTTTTTTAATGAAATCGCACGGACGTGACCGAGCCCCCTTTTCCACTTGCTGTCATTGAAGCTGTCGTTCGTGTACCAGTAACATGGTAAACGGACACAAGACAAGGCGCCCGCTCCCGTTTCTGTCAACTGCAGTTTCTGACGGACGTTTTACTTTTGGGTACAAAAAAATAAGTTTGTTCGAATATTTTTCCCAGCACTTTTAATTAGGCTTTTAGCAGACGCTTCTATCTGAAGTGTCTTACAGAGACGGGGGGGGGGGGCGAACTCTGCATCATCAACAACTGCTTAGTGTCTGAGCTGGGATTTGAACCTCCTGTTAAAGACCCTTTCTTTAACTGCAGGAGCTCTCCCAGTGTTCACGGCAGCTTTGTGACCCTTTCTGAGTGGAGGTTCTTCGGATGAAGTAGCTGTGCTGATAGTGTGGTCACCAGGTTTGTTACAGTTTATTTCTATCTGTGTTCTCACGCTGTGTGTATTTCTGTCTCCTGCACTGCCCTGCCAGGACAGTATGTAGGCGTTGCAATGTCTCAACGCTAAACACACAAGATACACTAGCTGTGAGTCTGAATCACAGGTCAGCAGATTACAATCACAATGGAAAACTAGGACTGGATCTAACTGCCCTGCAATGGGAGTCTTAGTTCCATCTCTTGGTAGTAGTGTTGTATGTTTTGAAAACATTTTTATAAGTTATTCAAATTTGGAAAGAGTGTTAGAATATGCAAAAAAAATAAAAATAACATGAAACCAGAAACCTGCATCCAGATTTGATCAGTGATTCCTCAGAAGATGAACGCTGTTAATATTGCTGCCTGTGTTGGGTCCTTTGCAGCCAGGCTGCCCTCTGTCTGCCTGTATTGAGCTGTGGTTTACATCTCCTTTCGGGGTCCTCGCTAGACAGGCTGCCCTGTCATTGCCTGAGCGATGGCCCAGCGCCCAGCCTGACAGGAAATGGGTGTACTTGCTGAGGAAACAATTTAAGCTTTGTCCTGACCTCCTGATGAGAGAGGAGGAGAGAGGGGGAGAGGGGGAGAGGGGAGGCTCCACTGGTGAGTAGGGGCAACGGTTGGGACTTTTAATAAATAGTATTTAGTATTGAGTCGATAATTGACATGACTTGTTCTTGCTGTTTTAGGAACAGTGATTGACAGCGAGAGACCCCCACCCCTTTCCCCTACCCCCTCCCCTAGCAACATGGACAGTGAGGATGAGGTACGTACCAACTGGAGAGAAAGGGAGGGGGGTGCGGGAGATACCATCTAGGGGCAGGATGGGACGGTACGATGCAGGTAGTTTTGATCCACACTTGGTGTATTATGGGAAAGAGTTCTGGGCAGGGAGTGGTGTAGGTTTGGAAGATTCCATTGGGTAATTGAATATAGAGGGCGGGGTCACAGTTAAACGGCAAGTTGGAAATTATTATTATTTGTATATTTAGCAAATGCCTTTATCCAAGGCGACTGGCTCTGAATTAGTGACACTGTACCATACGAGTTGGGTCCTTCACCGAACCCTAAATGGTACAGTGTCACACACCCTCTCCACGTACCACACATCTACGTAACATTGTGGATTTGTGTCTCTGTGTGTGTGTGTTGTGTGTGTGTGTGTGTGTGTGTGGTTGTGTGTTGTGTTTGTCAAAGGCTCCCCCAGAGTGCGTTCCGAGTCGGTTAGGTCGTTAACTTTGTAGTAACCTCTCATTCTACTCATGAAACATCTTAACCTGTAGCTTAGCCACTGACAATCCACCCCCCTTCCTCCAAGGGAGGAGGGATGGGGAGGCGATGGGAAGCAGGGTTTGTGGGACTGAGGGGGGTTGAGAGAGGAGGGGAGGAGAGGAAGGTTAGATAGAGTCTGGGGTTTGTTTTTACAATACCTCTGTAATCCGGCACAGTTTTCCAGTTCCAAGAGACGCCGGATTGGACATGTCTCACTGTCTTCAAAGCGGCATGTTCTGTGATAAACTCTTCTTGACTGATCTCTCCTCTCCTGTCCCCTGATCTCTCATCTCCTCTCCTCTTCTCTGATCTCTCCTCTCCTCTCTCCTATCCCCTGATCTCTCCTGTCCTCTCCCCTGATCTCTCCTTTCCTCTAATCTCTCATGTGCTTGTTTGTTGGGATCCCCAGTCAGTGGATGACCAGTGCAGTCACTTCCAGAGCATCGAGCTGCTGAAGGAGAGACCCACACATCTACTGGTGTTCCTGCAGCACGTCATCCTGCAGTTCGACTGCGCGCCCCTGGTGAGTGTGAGGGGGAGGGTCCCACTCAGCTACTGTAACCAATTAAACCTCCTTCCAGACCCTGAAGTCAATCATTATCTCATTGATTGGACACCCCTGATCTCAGTCTTTAATACAGACGAATCCGTCAGAAAGACGGCTCTCTTTGCGCTAGCAATCCTGACCTTGGTTTTCTTAAGCCTTCTGTGTTTTGCTGTAATCACTGGAGCTGCAGTACTGCTGTTCTACCACTCCACAAAAGTGGCAGCAAAGAACAGTTCCAAAAATAGACTGACTGCGACCTAATAAAAGACCACAGGAGTCCATTAAACAAGTGCAGCTTTTTAATAGTTTGCCTCAGCCCTCGTTGCAGTGCCTGAGCCAGCCACTGAGGGCTGTGTGGCAGCACCGAGCACCTTTAGAATCGGACATCTGCAGTACTGCAGTTGGCCACTGTGTGTCGTCACTGTGTCAATAAATTTTACATTGCGAAATACTACTGTACTACAATTATGGCTTCCGGTATATTATGGCGATATTATTTTGTAGTTTCTTTGATTTATGTGATAAAAATGTTTTACTGTGCCAGTTTTTTTTTTTTTGTCTCGATCCTAAAATTGACTCCAGTGTGAATGTCTGTGTCGATTCACTGCAGTCACTTTGACTCACTTGTTAAGCCCTCTCTTGTCTCCTCTCAGCTCTGTTATCTCCACGCGGACCTCTTCAGGAATCTCAACAACAAGGAGGCCAAGAAACACTTTGTGGATTTCTACCACAACTTCCTCGACAAGGGAGCTGTGAGTAACTCTCCCTTATTATTATTATTATTATTATTATTATTATTATTAATCTTGCATTGTAACCCTGTACTGCCCTGTAACACCTGCAAGTCCCCTTGGATAAAGTCCGTCTGCCAAATAAATAAATACATATGTATTAGGATAATACCAAAATCTACGGTTCCAATATGTTCCGCCATACAGGGCAGCACAGGGTTACAATGCAAGCTTCATATTTAAATACAGTGTCATGCAAATCCTACTGCCAAAATACAATGTGAACCAGGATGCAACCAGCTAGGATCACAGCGAGTTATGTCTACAATGACGTGTTAGCAGTGCAATAGCGCAAGCGTGGCGCATTGGCTGAGGATCCAGTGACGTGGTGCTGAGGTCAGGAGAGTCCAGTGCAGAGCAGGAGGGGTGGAGCAGGAGATCTACAAGAGCAGTCAAAATCTCAGCTCTCATTCTAATATTTTTCACTTTGTGAAACAGAGTTGGACAGCAGAGCAGAAAGACGCGGAGTCAGCCAGTGCAGAGATCTTTCTAAATGTTTTGTTTTTTTAACTGGAATACGGTTTGTTATAATTTATAGCTGGAAAATGCCACCTGAGAAAATAAGGAAACAATAGCAAGGGAGCCATCTGGTGGCCGGATCGCAGAACTTCAGCACAGTGTTTCTTTTAAAATGTTATTGGCGTGAAGTTTGAAAGGCGGGTTAGTCCACACGCTGCCCACGTTGATGACCCCTTGGCGGTGTTATTGATGCCCTTGGCGGAGGGTGGTGTGTAAAGTTTGTGTGTTTGTTTGCTCTGTTTCTCTCTAGGTTTTAAGAGTCCAGATTCCTCAAAATGTCTCCTTTGAACTGGGTGAGGCAGTTTATTTATTCAGTCATTCATTTTCTTTCTTGTTCTTTCTATTATGTTATTAGTTAATTCACATATCATTTATGGAATCAGTATCTTGCTCTCCTCTCGCTCTCCCCCTGTTCAGATCGCACTCGTCCTGAGTTGTTCTCGGAGGAGCAGCAGAAGAAGTTTGTGCGAGAGGTTCAGACGCTACAGGCTCAGGAGCTGCTGGTGCAGCTGGATGACTTCCGGTGAGGAGGGTAGAGGGGGGAGAGGAGAGGGGAGAGGGAGAGGGGAGAGAGGGAGGAGGGGGGAAGGGGTACTAGGTGTAGTCCCGTGAACCGTTTACACAGGGCTTCAATGTGCAGGTTTGAAAGAAACGCACAAGTTCCAGCCGAATGCATCTTCACTTTAAACATGTTGCCCTGTGCAACAGAGAGGCTGGCATTGTCCCCGTGCCTTAACTGGCTTCTTGCCTATCAGTAACCAGTCAGCTGCTTCCCCTCTTGACTGATGTGCTTTCAGCCAGTAAGCTCTGATATCTCCTACTACATCAGGTTAAAGAAATCTCTTTATTCTCCTGCCCCTCCCAGGCAGAAGAGGATGATGGGAATGACTCCCTGTGAACTGGAGCTGTCGGAGTTGGAGTCGATCAGGTCATGTGACCGCGCCACGCAGGAGGCCAGAGAGCGCGCCATCGCCGAGCAACTACTGGAGAAACTGGGAGAGATCCAGTGAGTCCCGCTAAACCAGTGCAGTGCAAACTGGGAGAGATCCAGCAAGACCAGTGCAGTGCTCTCCCTAAACCAGGGCAGTCCAACCTGCGTCACTTAACTGAGCTGATAGGGTTAGACTTCTGCAGGGATGGCAATAAGACTCCGCCGTGGCAGAAGCAACTAGAATAATCCATGTGACACAACACAAGACAACACTGTTTCTGTCCCTGTGTCTGGTTTGTGTATCCCAACCAGTCGAGTTGGTTTGTGCAAAAGATGAGCAGCAAAGCATTATGGGACACCAAACATTAAAAAAAAACAAAAAAAAAAACATGCGGCACGCTGTGTCAGAACCTGAGTGTTGTACTTGTTCCCTTTGGCACAACACCTCCAAACCACGATAGTGAGATTTAGAGAGAGATTTTAGAGATAGAGAGAGCGAGAGAGAGAGAGAGAGAGAGAGCGACGAGAGTCCTGCTGTGTGTAATCACAACCACAAGACCGCCTTGAGAGGGAGAGGAACAAGGGCGGAACTCACCGCGAGAGTGATTGTTCAACCATCCTCTCGCACTTCGGAAAACTGGTCAGGAGTGGCTGGGGATCGGAAGGGGAGAGGAAGGGGGGGGGGGGGGGGCTGCTCCCTGATTGGCCGAGTCTGGGTGGGGTCCTGTGATTGAACTGTGGTCCAGTATTGCACAGGGGTTGCATCATGATGCTGTAGAGTTTAAAAGGAGGCTTGTGTGTTTGGAGGGCTTTTTCACTTTTGAACCCAGATCCAGTCTAGCCTCCCCTAACGGAACATGTGCCGGATTTTCTCAGCGTTTTTTAAACACGGCAAAGTATCGTCTGGGTTTGTTTACTTGCGTGAGGCTACGAGTCCAAAGGAGAGGCGGAACAATTTAGATCTGGAGAAAAAACCGCAGGAAGAATGCTACTCAAGCGGTGAGCCCAAATTCATTTTAATAAACAGGCGTGATCGATTTGTTTTGTTATTGAATTAACCGTTTCATGCACGGCGACCTAGTATGGGGACAGATTTAAAAGAAAAAATAAACTTTTCTAGTGTGTGTGTGTGTGTGTGTGTGTGTGTATATATATATAATAGGGGACTTGTTGAAGATGCAAATGCATGAGAGCCTCGCGTGTTGTTTTTTCTTTTTTCTATACTTCGTGTCTCGCCCTGACTAGAAAAAAAAAAAAAAAAAAAATTAAAACATTTTCAAGGAAAAAGATATTTGTCCCCAAAAGACTTTGTCCAGCTATTTTTAGTGCATGTGCGTGTGTGTGTGTGTTAGACAGTAATGTTGTCCTGTGGTTCTAGGCGTATCTGGGTTCATTGTGTGTGTGTGTGTGTGTGCGTGCACATGCGTCTATGGGTTCATTGTGTGTGTGTGTGTGCGTGCGTGTGTGTTTATAGACAGTAATGTTGCATTGTGGGTTCATTCTTTCTGTCTGTCTGGTCTCCAATCCAGCATCTGGTTTTAATGTTGCATCTGGAGAGCGTTTTGACTTTGTGATCTTTCATTTGTTTCACATTGATTCGATCCACATTCAGTATCTAAACTGTACTTGAAAATAGTTTCATTCCTTCTGTGAGCTTCTTTGTAAGAGTAATCATAAGTCTCCCATTGCAGAGCAGTGTGAGAGCCAGTCCAGGTTTTACATTCATTCTGTGAGCTGCTGCAGCTACTTCTTTGAATGTAAACGCCTCGCTGACTCTTGCTGCTCTGCAGTGGGAGTGCTCAGTGTTTGTCCACTAACTCTGCTTTTCTGTCTTATTTCAGACCCTCCATCTGCAATGATGAAGACAAGGGGTGAGAATCAAATATATTATTATTAGGAAGCAAGCAGACCAACGTTTGGGCTCCAGTGCCTTAAAAAAAAAAGTCTCCTGGGTTTAAAAAAAATAAAATAAAAACATGATAATGCAAACAACCTTTAAAGAAAGCCCCATATGGGAATGTTATTTTCATGCAGGTGTGTGTCTGCCTGCCTGCAGGGGGGGGACCCCGCAATGACATCACTGCCTGTATGTGAACAATAGAGCTGGCTGTCTGGGGTCCTTCACTGACAGGGCTGTCCTGTGATGATAGAGAGTCGCATTGTGTCTGGAAGAGAGTTGCTTCAGACAGACACTCTCTATTTGTGCTTGACATTTTCTTTAACTGAAGCAGCTGTTCGTTCGTCATTTTAATTATTATTATTGTTGTTGTTATTATATGTATTATTATTATTGTTCAAATCTGTATCATTGTCGTGTGGGAGTCGTTGTGTTCACTGTAATACCCCCCTGCCCCCATGCACTGCCACAAAGGGTAATTCTTATCTTTCCATATTTCCCCTTAGAAAAATCCAAAGCTTTAAGTGAGGGCGATGCTTTCTTCTGCATTCTCTTTAAAATGTTCACTTGTGTCTAATGTCCCATTTTTGTCTAAATTGTCCACTCTTTTTCTCTGTGTGTGTGTGTGCGTGCATCTCTTTCTCTGTGTGCGCCTCTGTCTCTCTCCCTCTCTCTGTCTCTACGCGCAACACCACACACCACGTAGAGAGAAGGGAGAGAGACAGAGATTGTGTGCGCGTGTGTGTGTGTGCGTGCATCTTTCTTTCTCTGTGTTCGCCTCTGTCTCTCTCCCTCTCTCTGTATATACCGCGCACCACCACCACACGCACGTAGGAGAAGAGACCACGCGAGACGAGAGAGAGGAGAGAGACAGAGACACGCGACCGTACCCCACCACACGCGAGTGCATCTCTCTTTCTCTGTGTGCGCCTGTCTCTCTCCCTCTCTCTGTCTCTTGCGCGGTGTGTGTGTGTGTGCGTGCGTGCATCTCTCTTTCTCTGTGTGTACGCCGCTGGTCTGTCTCTCTCCCTCTCTCTGTCTCTGTGCGCACGGGTGTGTGTGCGTGTGCGTGCAGCTCGTCGATGTTCAGTGCTGTGGTTTCCTACATGAAGCACCTGGGAGTGAAGAGCAAGTCCACAGACAGCAAGAAATCAAGAGGCTTCTTCAGGAAGAAGGTAACAGTTATACACAGAGAGAGAGAGGGACAGAGAGAAAGAGGAGGGGGGGGCAGATGGTGATAGACACACATGGAGAGAGGGAGAGACATTCTTGGATTGAAAGTTTTCAATTCAAATCATTTTATGTTTGAGACTCTGGCAGTGACCCGGTCAACCAGGTTGATTCAGCGCTGCAGTGAATGCTGATCCTGTCTATCTGTGTGTCTGTCCTCAGATCCCTGGGATGAAGAAGTTCGATGATCATTCCAAAGGGAGTAACAAGCGATTTCCCAGCATCCTGGCTGACACGGCGCGCTGGATAGGGGGCAGCAGTATGTATGGGCGCTATACATCTCTCTCGCACGCAAACACAGTACTGCAAAAATCCGTCCTTCGGACGAGAGGTAAAAACAGAGGTCCTATTGGAAGGGACTCTGCAGCAGCAGTTGTTGATGATGCAAAATGCACCCTCCTAGTCTCTGTAAGTTGCTTTGGATAAAAGCATCTGCTAAATGAGATATATTATATAATGGGAGTGAAGGTCAGGTACCAGCGTTCATCTACTGACCCGCGTACAGATGTAGGACCTAGGTACGGGCCAGTCTATCTGCCCCATCTAGCCCCCTGGATTGGAACCCAGGCCTCCAGAGGAAGGTGTGAGGCTGGTCTAGAGCAGGGCTTCTCAAACTCGCTCCCGGGGAGCCCCTGTGTCTGCTGGTTTTCATTCCAACTGATCTCTGAATGACTTCACTAGACCCTCAGCTGAACTGATTATTTGCTTAATGAGACCCTTTCCCGTGTTCTCTGCTCCTAGAAAGTTGCAGAGTTCAAGTTGCTTATAAAATGTTGCGGCTAACTTGAAATCTGCAGCTGTCTAAGAGCCGAGAGCAAATGAAAAGGGTCTAGTGTAAGCAAATCGGTCCAAGCCAGGAGAGAGTCAGATTTAAAATAGAGAAGACTTGGTATTGGATTGAACAGAATACTGCGAGTGATGCACATGCCATGTAAGAGTGAAGCGCCTCGCTGTTGTTTGAAAGGGGAGAGTACGCTCTCTGCTCGTCCTTGATATTATCTGTTGGTTTCTCTCCTGGGCTTGTTTTTCCACCCCACCTGTAATTTCCCTTTTTGAAAAAAAAAAAAAAAAAAAAAAATAAAAAATCCTTTTTAGTTGTTGTGCAGATGTGGAAAACAGAGCTTGTAAAGTAGACGCTGAAGGTACTCCCTTCTCCTCCCCCTATATTCTCAGAGTGGTCCCTTCCTCTCTGATCTAAACCCAATGCACGTTGGCATGTACCAAACGTAACACTGGGGGGGGGGGGGTTCTTTTTCTCCCGTTACTTCTCAAATCCTCATTTGGAAAAGTCTCTAACTTCTGTGAATTGACACGTATAGGACAGAACCTTACGGACAGGATTTAGGTAAGGACCTACTTTACCAGAACTTGATCTTTGTGACAGAATTACAATTACTCGTAACGCGTACGACCCCCCACAAACGAAACTAAAAACAGAAAAACTTCTCTGATGTTATAACGGAACAGAAATTCATACCATGCTGAAAGCGCACGTCATGATAGGACAAGGTTGGAAGTGCATCGTTACAGTCATAATGGGTCCTTTATCGTGAAACTATTATAATGCTTAACAGTAATCAATCGCAAAAACATCACTAAGACAAAGAAGAAGTTAATCTTCCATTCATTTAGATCCTACAAAAAGAAGGTCCTACTCAATCAGACCCCAAGTAACACACACAGTTATGAAAGAACAAGACAAGCTCACGTTTGAACAAACCTCTCTCCTCCGTGTAACTCCGTGCATTTCTACGTAAGTGCCAACACACCAAATATGGAGAGACAGTAACAATACATTCGAACCAGGCAAAGGTACGACTGACTGTTTCCACTTAAGCGTCCATGCTGACTGCAAAGTGAATTCCTGCTGCATCAGCCAGGTTAACATCTGAACAACAGCTTACTGCACCCAGCTTACTACATACCACGTGTACAAATACCCTTCTTACAGTTCCCCAGAGTAAAAGCAAAGCAGAGTGTTATAAAGCACAGTGAAAGCATAGTAAAAGCAGGGTTAAACACTAGCTAGGTATACTAACGCAAATTAATAAACACGGAGAACTAGCGTAAACTGTAGTAAATGTATAATATAACCATGGGAAAAAGGGGGGGACTGCAAAAATACAGTGCAAAAATACAGTGCAAAAAATACAGTGCAAAAATAGATTTTAAAAATGCAGTGCAAAAATACAGTGCAATACAGTGGTAAAACTTGTTTAGGGCTAAGTACATAAGACTAAGACATAAGAAGAACATAAGAACATAAGAAAGTTTACAAACGAGAGGAGGCCATTCGGCCCATCTTGCTCGTTTGATTGTTAGTAGCTTATTGATCCCAGAATCTCATCAAGCAGCTTCTGGAAGGATCCTAGGGTGTCGGCTTCAACAACATTACTGGGGAGTTGGTTCCAGACCCTCACGATTCTCTGTGTAAAAAAGTGCCTCCTATTTTCAGTTCTGAATGCCCCTTTGTCTAATCTCCATTTGTGACCCCTGGTCCTTGTTTCTTTTTTCTGGTCGAAAAAGTCCCTCGGGTCGACGTTGTCAATACCTTTTAGAATTTGGAATGCTTGAATCAGGTCGCTGCGTAGTCTTCTTTGTCCAAGACTAAATAAATTCAGTTCTTTTAGCCTGTCTGCATATGACATGCCTTTTAAACCTTCTTTGCACTCTTTCTACAGCAGCAATATCCTTTTTGTAGCGAGGTGACCAGAACTGAACACGATATTCAAGATGAGGTCTTACTAATGCATAGTACAGTTTTAACATTACTTCCCTTGATTTAAATTCACTTTTCACAATGTATCCGAGCATTTCTTATAATCAATTTTGAGTCATCATACAAGTGCCTCCCCCACATATTCACTGTATCAGTCAACATGTCCTAATATCCCATAAGCGTATATGGCAATTATTTAATGAGTTCATTATATCATCTGTCCTAATCAATGCACGTTTTGCTCAAGCAGATTGCCATTAGCATATTCTGTACGCACTGCCTGCTCCAGGCTGGGAGATTTAGTTAGATCCCTTGTGATGCTAATTGCAGCTGGGTTGAGCTTTTTATGCCCACCAATTAATTCCCAAACCGGAGCAGACTGATGATATATAATTAGCTGCTGCCTAATTAATGGACTTCACACCTAATCATGTGTAATTCTGAAAGCACTCGGTGCTTGTCGGATTTACATTTTCTTCCCCATGCATTCTGTTATTTACTCTTAATTCCTGTGGATGGAAGCAGGTGGTTGGCAGTCAGTAGAAGAACAGGAAGGTCCTCCTGAGGACTGGGAGACCTGGGAGGCAGAACAACCCTCTCCCTCCCTTGGGTAGCAGTCCCAACGTCCAGGGACAGGTTGAACAGGTTGAAGGCTGTGCTTCTGTTATACCTGCTCTGAGAATATATAGAGAACTCTACGCTGATAAGAAACAAGATAAGAAACCTTTGTGTTAACACTGATTCCATTCACTTGTTTCATTGTCATCAACACTGAACTCCTGGCAAGTCCGAGAGTAAGTGATGAACAAACGTGTAGAAATTTTGGGCTTGCCATTCATCTTATAATATCCAGGGATTGGCCCATTTTCACGGCTCTCTTTATTGAAAACACAAGCATAAAGCACAGCTGCATTTGACTGTTTAATCAACTCAACTGAGGGGATGTAACAGTCAATGTATGATACCAGATTGTCAAAGGTCAGGTTTGACCACTGACCTCACATATAGAGAAACTGCTCGGCTGCTTAACTAACAAACCACTCACTGTGACACTGCAATGATACCCCTGACCCCTCTCTTCATGAGTCCTGCTTTATAAAAGCACAGCACTACTCACCCTGAGCTCTAGACTGAAACATTATCCTCAGTCCTTTCACGATAAGTATGTTTTTCTATTGCTTTTATGCAGGGGTGAAATTCTGCCAGTACTCACCGATACTCTGTACCAGGTACTTAATTTAATCAGCTTTTCATCCAACGCGAATGCATTCCATCCACTCACACAGTCCACTAGCGCAGCGTTTCTCAAATGCGCTTTCATTCAGCACAGTTAGTGCTGCTTGCATTCTGTTTCCTCACACTGCTTCTGATTCTATTAGCTGCTACTGGCCACCATTAACATCAATATAATCACTGAGTGTTGATTGGCTGAGCTTTCATTCTGATCAGATTTCATTTTTTCATGAGTCACAAATCTCTGCTCATTTCGCTTTGTGTCAGTGCTCAGCGAGAGAAGACTTTAGCAGCGCAGCGTGTAAAAAGCGGTATGAAGCAATTATCATTATTATGAAATTTCACTAATAGTAATATCACAATCTCATTTTGTGACTCGACAGAAACAGCCTGAACACCTTTCAAAACTTGGAACATTGCTGCACATGAATTTAAAATCAACATTACATAGTTATTTAAATATTAGAATAATTATCATAACGCATTATTTATTCATTGACACTCAAATTGTCTCAGAGTTTTAAATATTTACACCCGGCTGTGCATATGAGTATCTGTACTTTTTTGTTGAGAATTTCACCCCTGCTTTTATACCGAGAAATGCATGCAAGACCTTAAAAACGGAAAGGATTCTGGGATTTGTTCATAAAGCAGTAGCACACAGCAGATTGGCCAGTGCTAAATAAACTCTACAGGAGTCAAATCTAACACATTCCCAGTGTACACATGACTCCACAATGCATAAGCTTCACTTTTGAAAAAGTTAAACAAATAACACCTGCATAGTGTTGCACATCTCTTTCAGTGTATAACTAGCATCCTTTTATTAACTAGCTAAGTGTTAGGAAATAACACTGGGAGAGTGACATTGGCACTGCTCTAGTGACAATTGTACTCTGCAAATAAACTATGTACACTTAACTAGTGTCAAATACAGTTTCTTTGCCACAAAAGTAAATGAAAATAATGTAACAAGCACAGGAATAACTGGAGACAACAGCAAGTCAGCACTATGCAAGTCATGCCAACAGCAAGTCAGCACCATCCACACACTCAAACACTGCCCATTCCCCACCCCAGAGCACTACCCCGCCTCCCAAGGTGACATTCACATAGTACATAAAACAACACAGGAAGGTTTCAACAATTACAGGGTATGTCAAAATAACTAATAGGGGCACTTACAATAATCACAATATTTATAACAACAAATACAACAGTATTTCCCACTCCCAGCGTCCTCTACTCCTCATTAACATATTTGTAGAGGCCTGCTCCAGGCACACAATCCGGCAACAGCTGGCAATGGTGAGTCAGTCCAGCCGTGCCCGTTACAATATACACCCACCCCTCGTTATGTCGCCCCTCGCTATACTGCGGATTTGGATATATCGCAGTGCTGGAGTTGGCTCCCCATTTTTACTGTCTAACTGCATATGCCTTATCTGCAATATACATAGGCACTTAGAATTACTGCTCGTTTTATTTCATACTGCACGTCTGTGAGAGCAAGAGGATCTGAGCGGCAAATCTCCCTCCCGACCCAAGAGGGCGCTAAGCAGAGGTTCTTGCACGCCTGTACTGAGACGGGGCCGTTTGGAGAGGGGGGCTGAAAAGGAAGTCGGCCATCTTAGTGCATGGCGAAATGACCATTTTAGGAGTGTTACT
>NW_024472953.1:0-1047 GCF_017654505.1 Polyodon spathula | reverse complement strand
TGTTTTTGTTTGTTTTAATCTGTCTAGAACACGTCGTGTATTGTAGAATAACAGATGCCAGGAATGCATTTAGCGCAGAGATGGAAATAAGACACTCAGTGCATAGCATTCCGAAACACTTTAGGGTTTACATTCACAAGTCAAGTTAAAGCTATATACTTAAATTACCGGACTTTAAAGTAAAATTAAAATGAGCGTTTAGTCTGTAGAGCCAACGACTTACCTGAGGCTGAGCAGAGATGACTTTACCTCAGGGAAAAAAATAGCACATGGCAGAAGAGCTGGGGCTAAGCGCAAACTGGAAGCAAAATGGGGGTGCGTGTGATTTAACAAGTTCAGATTACACAAGCCTAAACACTAGAATGACACAGGAATACAGAACATACATACATACATACATACATACATACATACATACATACATCTCTCTCTCTCTCTCTCTCTCTCTCTCTCTCTCTCTCTCTCTCTCTCTCTCTCTCTCTCTCTCTCTCTCGGAGGAGGAGGATTGTGGGAAGGGCTTGTAGAGAGATGGAACGTCGGTGCGGTAGGACCGGGAAATTTAAAACTTTATTTATTTATTTAGGTAGTTAGTTAGTTTGATAGTTACTTAGCTGTTCTTTTGGGGTGTGTGTTTGGAGATCCCGTTATGGGGTCTCGTTCAGGAGGGCTGGGGGCTCTCACCCGCAGACACGGGGTCCGTTGCCTGCCTGACCCCGTGGTTTCGGTGGAGGAGTGCCTGCTGGCAGTAGGAGAGGTGGTGGGGTTTGAAAATATTATGTCGGCGTCAAGAATGAATAAAGCGCTGTTATATTTTTAGTGGAGGTGTCTCTGGTACACAAGCTGGTAGAGGAAGGATTTACAGTGAAAGGTGAATTTGTTCAGGTTTCCCCTCTAGTAACCCCGGTTACGAAAGTTATTATTTCTAATGTGCCTCCGTTTTTAAAAAATGAGCAATTAGAAAAGAATTTAGCTCGTTTTGGTAAACTGGTGTCCCCGATTAAGGGAATCCCGCTGGGGTGCAAAAATAACAGTGTTAGGCACGTCATG
>NW_024472952.1:0-2233 GCF_017654505.1 Polyodon spathula | reverse complement strand
TCGTTTAGAAGGCAGGCGTTTGTCTTATTAAATGATCCTAATCAAGTCATTAATGTTGCCTGGAATTTTAACGTGGAGGGGATGAATTGTGTGGTTTTTGTCAGTTCGGAGACGATTTTTTTTATTGTGGAGAACAGGGACACCAGAGGAAAGCCTCAGGATCAGGGCGATGCTGGCGGGGAGGAAGGCGGGGGTGTTGGGGGTGAGCGGGAGGAAGAGTCGGCTCCTGCACCGCAGCCCCAGAGTGAGCCGGTGCTGACCGAGGAGGGGGCGATCCAGAAGGAAACCGGAGCAGAACCACCGACACCACGGCCTCGCACAAAGAGACCCAGCCGCAGCCTGTCACTGACGGGTTTGGAGGATAATACCGCTACTAATGAGAATGGTAAAGAATCATTCAAGGTAGTAGCTAAAAAATGATTTAAAACAGAAGTCTTTAGAGCTGCCGGATTGCAGAGCGCAGCCAGTGCAGAGCTCCGAACCCGTGCAGACAGGGAGGCTGCGGGCTCCAGGCGGGGCGTCAGTCCCTCCCAACGCGGAGGAAGAGAGCACAGCGCAGGGTGAGCCGGGCGCGGTGCAAGACTCTCCGCTAGCTGAATCTCAGCCGCCTGAAACAGTGCCGGCTGTGGCAGAGACCGGTGTGGAGGAGTCGGAGGGAGCTGCGGAGGAACGGATTCTCGGGGGCGAGCGAGAGGACAGCGCGGATGAGATGGAGGGGGAGCTCTCTGACTCCTCGCTTATCTCAGACACCCCTGATAGCCGACCCGTCAGTAAGAAAAACTTATACACGCTTGAGCAGGTAAATGATTTTATGATAGAAACAAAAGGGAAAAGGGGAGTAGAAATAGAGAGTTTTTTCCCTGATCTAAGGTTATTTCTCCACTCCGCTCACGTTATAACAAGGAAAGCCACAATAGAAGAATTTGATCAGCCAAAACGTTATAGATTAAAAAAAAAAATTGTTCAGAAAATTAAAAAGGATCTTAACAGTGGTTCAAAATCTCTTGTTTAAAATGGCTGTGTTTTATGAAACTTCTT
Organism: Polyodon spathula; assembly: GCF_017654505.1. Classification (NCBI taxonomy): domain Eukaryota; kingdom Metazoa; phylum Chordata; class Actinopteri; order Acipenseriformes; family Polyodontidae; genus Polyodon; species Polyodon spathula. Next base: position 1,195 of record NW_024472952.1, on the reverse strand, counting down.
TTATTACTTGTTTTAGTGTGTTAGTTTTTTTAGCTATGATGGAAAGGTGCGTTTTTGTTTCTTTTAATCTAAACGGCTGCAGACAGTGTTTTAAGAGGGCGCAGCTAGTCGGGTTTTTAGAGCAGAAGCAGGCGGGGGTGGTGTTTCTGCAGGAAACGCACTCGGATCAGGAGAATGAGGAGGCGTGGCGAGCGGAGTGGGAGGGGCTGTGCGTGATGAGTCACGGCGCTAGTACTAGTGCAGGAGTAGCCGTGCTTTTTAAACCCAGCCTGGGGGCAGTTTTACTAGATATGGATGAAATCGAGAAAGGGAGGATTTTAAAAGTAAGAGCTAGGCTGGGCAGTACAGTGTATGTTTTTATTAATATTTATGCCCCCAATAGAGGGGGGGAACGAATTTTATTTTTTAAGAAATTAAAGCAAGCTCTTTTTAATATTAATAATAATGATGTGGTGGTACTAGGAGGAGATTTTAATTGTACTGTTAATTTTAATATTGATAGAAATAATGATGAACCACACCCTCAGTCCTCCAGAGAGTTGGCTGCATTGTTAGAGTCCAGTGACCTGGTTGACATATGGAGATGCCTGCACCCCAGTTCAAGACAATACACCTGGTCTCAGTATCACACAGACTGTGTATATAGAGCAAGACTAGACCGGTTTTATACTTCTAAAAACGATTTAAATAAATTTATCAAAGCAAGAATCATCCCCAGTAGTCTCTCTGACCACCACTGTCTATTAATTACAGTAATAATTCAATCAGAACCCCACAGAGCATCTTACTGGCATTTCAATGTAAAATTATTACAAGATGTAAAATTTAAGCAACAATTCAAACTTTTTTGGATAATTTGGAAAAAAGAAAAAGCACAATATAAAGATTTAAGACAGTGGTGGGACATTGGCAAAATACAAATTAAATGTTTTTGTCAACAATATACTATAAATGCAACCAGGTCACTGAACACAGCCGTGAGAGAACTGGAGTCCAAAATCCTCCTCCTAGAGGAAAGTTTAAATTCAGAATTTAAAGAACAGACCCTGGAGAACCTAAAAGAGCAGAAAATCGCGCTGGGGAGCTTGCTGAAGGAAAGAGTGAAGGGGGCGATTGTGCGTTCCAGATTCATGGAGTTGAGAGACATGGATGCCCCCACTAGTTTCTTCTTCAACCTGGAGAGGAAGAGAGCGGA
>NW_024472951.1:0-3000 GCF_017654505.1 Polyodon spathula | reverse complement strand
CAGTAGACAGCTGTGCTGTATCAGGACTCCTGGTGGGAAAGAACTGCACACCCGGGAGGAAATCAGCAGAGAGGCGGTGCGTTTTTACAAGGAACTTTATAATAAAGAACTGTGCAACATAGAGGACACTGAGCGGCTGCTCCAGGGGTTACCCAGCCTCAGTGAGAAGGAGCAGATTCAGCTGGACGCACCGCTGACCCACCAGGAGATGACCGCCGCTGTCAAGCAGCTCTCCAGCGGAAAGGTTCCCGGGATCGATGGACTGCCAGCAGAATTTTATAATAATTTCTGGGATATAATGGGGGAGGATTTGCTCCAGGTTCTGAGAGAGAGCCTCAGCCACAAGGAACTGCCTCTTAGCTGCCGTTACACCCAATGTGACGAGGGGTTCTTCCCTCTGGAAACGGTCTAATACCTTAAATTTTATTAACGTCGCTAATAGATTAAAAAGTGTTATTGGAACTGTAATACATATGGATCAAACATATTGTATACCGGGTCGCTCTATTTTTGATAACTTATTTTTTATTAGAGATTTTTTAACTGTAAGTGATATTTGTGATTTTAATGTAGGAATGGTCTCCCTGGATCAAGAGAAGGCTTTCGACAGAGTCGACCACACCTACCTCTTTCATACACTGGAAGCCTTCGGATTCGATCCTGGTTTTATTTCTTATATTCGGCTTTTATATTCCAACATTTTTAGTATTTTAAAGATCAACAATGGGCTGAGTCAGCCCTTCCCAGTGTGCAGGGGTATAAGGCAGGGCTGTGCCCTGTCTGGTATGCTGTATTCACTGGTTATAGAGCCCCTGCTGCACCTGCTGAGGGTCAGGCTAGCTGGATGGACAGTGCCCTCCTCGCCCTCCACACCCTCCTCTGCCACAGTGAAGGTGTCTGCCTACGCAGACGATGTGACTGTGTTTGTGAGTGGGGATGCAGATGTCCAAGCACTGCAGCAGACTCTAAATGAGTTCCAGAGAGCATCTTCTGCCAGAATAAACTGGGCAAAATGTGACACCTTCCTGTCAGGCAGCTGGGATGAGGGCACCCCTCCTTTCCTGCCTGAGGGGCTGAAATGGAACAGAACAGGCATTAAAGTGTTGGGGGTGCACCTCGGAACAGAAAACTACATGAAAAAGAACTGGGAGGGTTTGTTGGACAGGGTGAGGGGGCGGCTGCAGAGGTGGAAGGGACTGCTGGCTCAACTGTCCTTCAAGGGCCGGGTGCTTGTTATTAATAATCTGGTGGCCTCTAGCTTGTGGCACAAGCTGGTATGCCTGGACCCACCCCAGGGCCTGGTGAAGGAGATCCAGAGAATGTTGCTGGAGTTCTTTTGGAGCGGGAGACACAGTTTGAGGCCGGCAGTCCTCTACCTCCCTAGTGATGAGGAGGAGCAGGGGCTAGTCAGCATTGCCAGCAGGGTGGCAGCCTTCAGACTGCAGGCGGTTCAGAGACTCCTGTACACTGAGGAGGAGGCTCATTGGAAGAGGCTGGCCTGTTTCCTTCTCAATAGAGTTGGGGGGCTGGGGTTAGGAAAACACCTGTTTTTAATTGAGAACACCAGTTTTAGTAATGCAGGACTTCCTCCTTTTTATCAAAGTATTTTAAAAGCCTGGCAGCTGGTGAGGGTGGAAAGGGATGTGGAGTCCTTGACAGGGCAGGACCTGTTTGAGGAGCCCCTATTTTTTAATCCACTCTTTCCAGTTAAGTTCCTCCAGTCGATGATGCTCTGTGCCAGTTTTTTAAAAGCAGGTGTAACCAGGATGGTCCACCTGTTAAACCTTGAGCTCTCCTGCTGGCTAACTGCCTCCCAGCTAACTGCACAGCTAGGCTGGCACTCAGAGAGGCTTGCAGAAAGACTGATGGGTGAGTTGAGGGGCTGCCTCTCCCCACGGCTCAAGGCAGTCCTGAGGGAGGAGTTGTCCATAGGCACAGAGCAGAGACAGCTTTCCTTATTTCCAGGGATGATCGTGTCACCAGCAGTAGGTGAGGAAGGTGAGGGGGGTGGAGAGAATGGAGGGACTTTGCTTAAATTGCAGAATGTGTAGGAAATTATCTTTCACACAATGAGTGGAAAACATGTATACAAATTGTGTGTTAATGCCATGGAGTATAGTAGGCTAAGGGGTCTGGCAGACTCTAAGTGGCGAGCTTACTTGGCTGTAGAGGAGGGGCACAGGCCGGTGTGGAGGGTGCTGTACAAGTCGCCTCTCGCCAAGAGAGTGGGGGACCTGCAGTGGAAGATTCTACACTGCATTGTGTCCACAGGCAGGTATCTCCATAGAGTGGACCCCAGCATCAGTGAGCAGTGCGCTTTTTGCTCAGCAGAGGAAACTCTCTTTCATGCCTACGGTGAGTGTGAGAGACTGCGGCCACTTTTTAATTTACTGCAGGGAATCCTGAATAAATTAGGGGTCGTTTTTAATAAGGAGCTTTTTATTTTTGGGGTTCTATACAGTTTTAAAATGAAAAACAGGTGTGTTCTTATTAATTTTTTAATTGGACAGGCAAAATTGGCTATTTTAAAGACAAGGAAAAATCAACTCTCTGGTTCTGGACTGACCAGTTTGGTGGTTCAGTTCAGGGTGCTCGTGGTCAGCCAGATCAGAGTAGAGTTTGAGTATTTTAAACTGGTCAGTAACCTGGAGGACTTTCAGGAGAGGTGGTGTGTGGGAGACGCCTTGTGTGCTGTGAGTGAGGAGGGGGAGCTCCAGTTTTTGTTCTAATTTTATTTAATTTTTGTTTTACAGTGTTTTATTTTGGCTTTTATCTGTTTTCAACAAAAAAAAAAAAAAACACTGTTTAATATTGATTCTTTAATGGTCCTTTTATTTTGTTTAAAATCTGTTTTTAAGGAGAACACCATGTATTTTAGGATTTTTTAAATTTTGCTGAGGCAGTAGGAATCTTAACTTTTGTTGTGTTTTACCTTTATTTGAATTTTAATGGATTTTATTTGGAATATTTAAATAAAGGATCTTAAAAGTCAAAAGTCTC
>NW_024472950.1:0-11985 GCF_017654505.1 Polyodon spathula | reverse complement strand
TCTCTCTCTCTCTCTCTCTCTCTCTCTCTCTCTCTCTCTCTCTATATATATATATATATATATATATATATATTGGGCTATAGAGAAAAAGAAAATAATTGGTGTGATCTTTATTGATTTCTCTAAGGCCTTTGATTTAAGTCATCATAAAATACTTTTTAATAAGTGAATAAATCTTGGAGTTACAGATACTACACAGTTGTGGTTTAAATGATATTTATCAGAGCATTCCCAAGCTGTTGTCTTTGACAGAAAGAAATCAGATTTTATGCCTGTTTCCTGAGGTGTCCCTCAGGGGTCAATTCTTGGACCTCTTTTATTTTCTATTTTTATTAATGAAATACCTACAGTCTGTGGTTTATTACAGCTCTGATAATGTCCAGGATTTTTGCTTTTATACAGGTATAGATTAAAAGCCGTATGATTATAAAATCCAGGTTTTCCTTTTTGAAATCCGATTTTGGATAAAGAGCGTAAGATAAACACAGGCCACACTAAATTAAGGCACAGAACTTGTTTATGATTTATTTCAGTAATGTATATATGCTTGCACATATGCATTCTCAGGGTTTAAGGAAGTGTGAACTACCAGCATGAACTTTCATACAATGCTAGAGCTTCTGCTCAGGGTCTAACAGCCACGAGCCACAAACACTCTGAGTTGATAAAATACTGAGAATCATCCCATCAACCTAAATTAACTCCTTAATACAGTAATCCGTTGTGTATCAGCCCGTCACATATCTGCCCTCACCTTTTATCCGCCATGATCAAGCTCTTCAGCGGATGAGCGAGTGAGTGAGTGAGTGAGTGACAACCAGAACCAGTGTTGGATACGAAAAGTGAGTAAGCAAGTCCAAACCGCTGACAGCCCGTTGAGTAGCCTGAGTTTGTTTATTATTGAACAGAGAAGATTAGTTTAGAGATTGTAGAGCACATCAAAGTTTTTGTAAACTTTGTTGTATGTGCTCCGTGCGCTCCTATTGCTGGTAGTGTCACGTGCGCTGTTCAGTGTGTTGATATGTAAAGAAATCCCATTTGCCTGCGGGGCGTATCAAATTCATCCTCTGTCTCAATCCCCTGCCTGTCACTCAGCAACAGATACACAGCAGACAGCTACTCTGTCACACGTATTAATACCCTGCATCCATCTAAGCAAGGGATTTAGGAGAGCTCCCTAATAAATGCTGAATCTCGTTGATCCTCCTGTCAGTCATGGCAGTGACACGGAGAGGTGGGGAAGAGGGTGTGTGGGTTTCCCTCTCTCTGAGTGGCTGAGAGGTGGGCCTTGGGGGATTGCAGACCCTATAAGATAACGCTCTGTTGTTCCCACAGCCTGCCCCTCTAAGACCAAACGAGCCAGCAGGTGAAAACTCTACTACCGGGCCAAGCATGGCAGAGGAAGAACAAGCACTCCGACAAACTAATTAAAAAGAAAAAATGAATTTATAGTAGCGGGGAAAAACTTGGGCAAAACCCTGAACAATTCACGCAGGTTGAGGGAACGGGTGAGCGTAGGATGGAGACCCGAGCCGTGCTGATAGCGATGAACGGGGTAACGCTGCCGACTGCAACACCTTTATTTTGTAGTTTTATTTCTGTGTTTTATTTTCACAGTTTTTTTCGCCATTTCTCATGAATTATTATTTCAGAGCACATCAGCAGTTGACTGTTTACTGGTATTGGTAACCCTGTGATCCTGTTTACTGTTGGCAGTATTCAGGCCACGGACAACAGCGCCCTCTGCGGGCAAAAATAAATCCAGAAAAAACAAAAGCAAAACTAGGCACCAGTGCGGTGTTTCAAATAAAACCTTCTGTCTCCAGTGTGTGTCAGTGAATTGCCCACCACCCTTCCACAGACTCGTTAGAATTTGTGTTGCTCAGGCATGTTTTCAGTTGAAGCTGGGTGTGAATCCCAGGTGAAATAAACAATAACTTTATAATATAATAATATTAAGTTAAAGAGTCAGTGAAGAGACTGCATATCTGCCAAGTCTCCTGATATAGAAGGTGAATCTGCCATCTCCCAATGAGACTAAAACAGGAAAACTTTGTTAGATCTTTGGGGAGGTAATTCTGATTTTCTAAAAGTTAGATAAAAAAAAAAAAATATATAAGCACAACTAAAAATAAAAATAAAATCCAATGAGCTTAATGTAAAATTACGTTCAAGTTAAGTTCATAACAACTTTAATCACTTTTATGGTCGTGTATAATGATTGACAATAGCAGAAGCCAATAACATTGTACCTATGTAAGGCAATGGAATACATACAGCCAATCGCAGACAGACAAGGCCGGGATTAATCATAGCAGTTGTTACTCGTTGAGTGGATATATCAGAATCTGATATAGATTAGTGTTGTCAGTGACTGAAAACATCTTACAAGAACTCAAAACAGTGAACAAAAACTTTCAGCTTGAAACAAGTGATACACTGGCTGTTTTTCGTGACCTGGAGAGACTGTACGTTTCAACACAGACGAGTTGTAAAGCCTATCGTTTTTTGAATGATTGGTGAAAAAAAAAGCTCCTAAATTTTTAGATTTGAAATCTTCAAGCATTTACCTGCCTCAAAATGACGTGGATCTTGGAATTACATTCCAGCAAAAAATGGAAGTCAGCAAACTGGTACCAGCTCGCAAAAATGAAATAACTGCAAGGTGCATTGAGTTCACCAAACAACTACTACCCAGTATCAATTACGATTGCCTGAATTGATGGATATGCTCAGGAAAATGGAACTTTTTAGTCCCAGAGCAGTCGTGTCTAATGAGAAACTAGGGGTGAGTGAACTGCCAATTCAGTTTTGCACAAGTCCAGTTGATGTTATTGAAATACAATGGAGAAGTATTGCTTCCTCTAACATAACAGAGAAGTGCGCTGTGGAAGAACTTTGGCTCAAAGTGAACGAATATACAGATGCAGGTGGAAATCGCTGCTTTAAGGAACTAGCTTTCAGGGCCATAAAGCTGCTTACCCTGTCAATATCTAATGTACATGTGGAGAGAGCTTTCTCTCAAGTGGCTCTTCTCAAGGACGATACCCAAAACCGAATGGGGTTGACAGTGCTTCAAGCATGTTCGTACGGTCAGGATTGACCAGGAATGGATGGACTTCATTATCGTTTAGTCCTCCCCGGAAACTGCTGGCTAATTTTGATTCCAAAAATTGGTGAGACTTTTTTGTGACAAAGTGGGTTATATGTAGCTTAAGTTCTCAAATTGTTGTTTTTGGAGTGGCATGCTGCTTGCCAGTGTTATAAGGACCAGTGCAGTAGGTAAGTGTAAATATTTAATGTATTTCTTTGTTAATTTGTTGATTGCTGTTAGTAGTCGTATTGGCTGTGGCTGTGTAAAAACACTACAGACATCACTTCCCGCTCAACCCAACCCCCTCCCGGTCTGTGATTGGGGATAGTTTTGGAAGGTTTGGGTGTGATTTTAGCTGTGATTGGGCTATAAACTGTCTACCAAATCTGGCAACGCTGGACAGAGAACTACATTTGAACGTTATTTGATCCTCTGGTGTCTCAACGTCTGTTGTATTGTAGGATACAATGTCAGAGTCAAAATAAAACAGCATTGAAATCCTAAAAAATAGTATGGGGCAAATATTGAATAATAGACAAAACATGTGTATAATCAGTAAAAAACGATCAACGTCCAGTTTTTTTTTTTTTTTAAATCCTGTAATTTTTTGGTAAAATTCGTAATAAACCTTAAACGTGGAACACAAAAAATACATTATGAAAATAATCATGACAAGTTAGTATAAAAATAAAGATAAACGTAATTTAAATGATATATAACGTTTATGTGTTTATTTTATTACTGGCAATTCATATTTGTAAACATTAAAAATGTTAATTTTATTATATCACCCCCCATGGAAAATGGATGCGTTTCCACTGTAAAACGTATTTGGTAAACATGACTTAATAGCATTGGATCTCTTTTCAAAAAGTCTTTAATAATTGAACACAATTTGTAATGAAAATACAATCAAGTAAGGTATTCTTACACTTTTACATAAATGTAGAGTCTTGCTAAGGGCATTCTCTAGCACAAGTTACCGAGTGTATCACATTCCAGGGGTATATAAAGGCTGTCTGTCCGTACATGCAACTTCCTGTATTTCTTTCCTAATGAAAATGCCACTTAAATTGGGCATGTGTGCTAAATTCTTTTTAAGCGTGCCCCTAACTGTCATACAGTAAAATGAACCCTTTTTTCTTTCAGCCTCCCTGTGATAGTGTTACATACACCTCCGTGGCATTTCAGAGGAAGAATCAAAGCCAAGGAGCTCCTGGAACACTGGTCAACGAAGAGTCGAGCAATCCCGCCACCCCTGTGTATGCAGCTATTAGAAACCCCCCAACTCCCATGAAACCAGATCCATGCTGTGCCTTCCCAGCTCATTGATGCAGCTTATCTAAAGCCTTACTGCCGGCAAACAAAAGAGAGAAAGAATAACCTAGCTAAGCATTCCTTGTTTACTGTATTGCTTTAATTGGGTGGTGCACTTGCAATGTGTTTGAATTGAATAGTTATGTTTTGTTAGCTTTGTCTATTTTCTCTCGGGATGTACTGTATTTGCATTTAAAGTGAGACCAGACACCTTGTTATCTTGTTAACAAACCTGTTACTTCACTGTTCTTCCTTCTCTGCTGGTCTTACCACCGTAAATCTTACAGTTTTACTATGCTTTTTTCTTGGTTATACCATGCGCGTACCATAGTTTACCCTGGTTTTCCATGTTTTTTAATACGATTTATTATACCTCTCTGGGCTGTACTTATGCTTTGACTATTCCTTATTGCACTTTGCATTTATTTTACATGCAGAACTTTTCTAAGGGAAATGCCAGCATTAATGTATTTTAACCAATATTTATTGAATGTGCTGTCACCAGTAGTCATGGAGTAGTGTTAGCTAAGATTTCTGTGGATTTATTTTACTTGAAGTTTTCATGTAAATTAGTTGAAAGGACTACTTAATAATTATTATTATTATTAATTTTTGTGGTGTTGTTATCATCATTTGTTGCTTGTTTTTTTATTTGTTTATTTTTTGATTACTGATGATATAAGCTATAACTAGTATGATCATTACAGTACTAAACCATTTATACATTATTCATTGTTAATTGTCATAAGCAGTCGAAGGGGTGGTTTTTGTAGGGGAAGGTTTTCTAAAACGGGATACTCGGGTAAAACGGGTCACCAGTGTTTCACTCCAGCAAACTGCTTCCATCTGCCGGCAGCGTGTGGAAATGATACAGCCCCCATGTGACCATTCCCTCATGGCGGCCTGCTTGTAAAACACGTTGTGTGTAAATGAGTTGAGTTTGTTTGATTTTTGCAGGGTCTACTATAAAAAGATAGGTCTGCAAATGTAGTGTCTGTGTCTATAAATAGTGAGAGAATATGATAAAAACTATTTAGGGATTACAAACAAGTTAATAAATAGTGCTAGAGTGGTGTTTGGGCTTAGGTTTACACAGTTGCGTAGCAGCATCTGTTGGAACACGACAGCTTGGGAATGGATTCAAACGGGATATAGGTATACTGTTTTACTCACATGCAGTGGTGCAGCAAAAGCCGATGCAGCAGGTGCAACTGCACAGGGGCCCACACACTGAGAGGGTCCCAGAGAGGTTTTGAAAAAAATTAACAGTGGTAATACCCTTCACATTTGTATCATTGTAGCTACCGATGCGTGTGCTGGTATGAACAGTGACAACGACCAATTCACTTGTGAACTGCTTGTAGATTAAGCCTAGAATGGCCTTTAGGCTTCAGCATACTTTTATTCATATTTTGTCACTTTTTGGTGTATCCCACTTTACCAACATAGTGTGGGTAAAATGGGAAGTTGCAAGGGTTTAAATTTTTTATTTTTTTTGCCCACTTAATACTTCAATTTTGCAATTTTCTGATGGTAGTACAACACCCTTTTGAGTTTTGTGAGCAATTGCAAAGTGATTGGTGTTCTAGGCTGACCTACAGAAATGTTCAATCCTTAAGTATCCTGTCTTACCCAACCTTCCCCTGTAACTGGCATCTTTAGAGACAGGTTTGCTAACTAGAATATTTTGAAGGAATAATACAAGCTAAATAAGAGTGAACAACTTTGCTGTTTTCTTTTGAGTTGACATAGGGAAATCGGAATTGGGTATTTAAATTTCCATGTTTTTTAGTAAACACTTTTACGGGCTGTTCAAATGATCTAAACATGGCCGGATATAAAGACCACCACTGTTTAAATATTCAATCCTGACATTTTACTTACTTCAAATACAAAGATACACTGAAAAGACTTACACACGCATGCTTTTACAGGTTTTGGTTATGTAAAATTCGCTAATTTTAATTAAACAATGGTGATGTTAAGTAAGATTCCTCAGAGGGAACATGTGCCTCTCCTCTCTGTCTCTTTCTCTTCTCTGACAGATCTCAAATGTTTCTCCTAAAACCACCACTTGAGAAACAAGACATGTTTCAATTGAGACATTTCTCAATCTTGAGCTGTAAAAGATTTATACATTTGAGCTGCTCTAACAATAATAATAATAATAATCTTTTTTTATATAGTGCCTTTCACAGTGGACCACCATCACAAAGCGCTTTACAGACACAAGAGACATTTTTACCAGCTATTGAGTTTATTTTCCACAATATATCTTAATGTTCATATCCACAAAACAATAAAACTGTCCTGTAGCTTTTCATCTTGAAGTGCCTCATTTCAGATAAGAAAACAAAACTGCATAATGCATTTGTCAAAATTGTTTAATTTCTTTTCTCCAGTGATGGTTTTACAAGAAACTTTTAAGACTTCTCTCGGATTATTTAAAAGGAAAGTAGATTCTCAAGCATGTTTCAATGCAGTGAAAGAGACAGAGATGAGCGGTACATCATCCCTCTGGGTGTCCGCTGTTTAGATCCTTGAATAGACCCCAGTATCATAAAAGTGGTTCCTGATGGATCCGGTGTAAGACGAGGAGGTCCGGGATTACACAGCAGTGTCATGTGTACAAGTGCAAACTGTCCTAACCGTCTCATAGTTTTCATTTCAATGTTTACAAAATAAATGTGATAAGTGGCCACACCTGAGAGCAGTGTCTGGGAAGTAATATTTAGTGTAAACATCTTATACCACCACTTCATGCGCTATTGAATTTTATCCATGGTCATTTTCATAACACACCCCTACAGTCAATTGTAACTGGCAGTGGATTTAAAGTGTCAACAGACACCTTGTTATCTTGTTAACAAACCTGTTACTTCACTGTTCTTCCTTCTCTGCTGGTCTTACCACCGTAAATCTTGCAGTTTTACCATGCTTTTTTCTTGGTTATACCATGAGCGTGCCATAGTTTACCCTGGTTTTCCATGTTTTTTAATACGATTTACTTTACCTCCATGCGCGTACTATCGTTGATAGTCAGGCCACGGTCAGCTGCAGGTTAAAATAAATCATTGAACGGAGATTGCATTAATAAAACTGAGCACCTGTGCGATGTCTCAAGTACACTTTTCTGTTGCCCAACACCCTTCCCCACTGGCTTTAACACTAGAACCGCCAAGGCAGTCATTTTGACGGTTTTTACTTATCAATGTAAATTACTCTGCGTGTGTTATAGACACCGGACGCAAGGCAGGACTACACCCTGGACAGGACTCCCCGGGCGGTGACATGCGGGACTATTCAGCCCTGCTAAACCTATATAATTGCTGTAATAAAAATTGAAAAATCAACATACCTATTTGGTTGTTAAATGGACATACAGTCAGCACTCGCATATCCGACCTTATAAAATTTTTACTTCAGTTACAGTTAAACTAATACAGTACATATTTTTTAATCTGTTACGTATTATAGCGGTATGTAAAATTTCCCGTTAACGACCTAACAGCAAAATTAAATCTAAATGTTATCCATTCACAGAACTGCGTAAAATGTTAAATGCAATGCAATTTAGCAAAACCAAAAGATAAAAAAAAACAAGAACACAGTTTTCAGAATTAACAGTATCCAAAGTCAGTATTCAAAATTGCAGAACACAGTGCTCCATGAGGCCCTGATGTAAAACGCTACTGACGTGTATCTTTGTAACGGTTACCCGAGTGTTGACTGTATATTGTTCTCTGGTTATTGTTCTAATCGCCACGCTACAGAAGCAGTCACCGGTGTCCAGTTGCCAGATTGTAAATGCACATGACAAGCTGATAGAGTTACATGTGTGTGGATTGTGTGAATATGGGGGCTACTTTGAAGTGTATTTTCCTGAATGCACATTTAATTTACACAGTGGCATTTAGTTATTTTCTTTGTTATTTTGTATAAACAATTATTTTCTTTTTACAATTTTGTATGTACATACTGTATACCAATTTACAGCTGTTCACAACACATTTTCTTTTCAAATGCTCATTTTATTATAGTAAGTTATTATAGTAAAAGTCATTTGTTATATGCGGTAATGTAAATTTCTTCATTTTTACAATTTTGCATGTGCATATAACAGTTTACACCTGTTTACACTTTTCTTTTGAAATGTTTGTTTAACATAGTTTCATTTTTTGAAGTTATGCGTTATATGTGCTAATTTTGAAAATAAAGCCTTTTATGTTTACCGTTTTTTTTTTCTTTTAAATAGTAGTGTTTCTGCTATGCAAATGTATGATGTAAATGAATACATCTTTCGAGTTGTATCTGAAAGTTTGTCTTTAATTTTCATATCGCAGCTGTTTAAAATGTACCCATCAAAAAGACTGCTGCTGGCGGTTCTAGGTAGTAACATACACCCGGCGGTTCAAGTGTTAAAGGTAAATCGAAACTGAGTGGAGAAAGTGCATTTAGTTATAATGACTAGAGATTTGGGAACTCATTGCCCTTTTCTATTACCGATGCTGCGCTGATCAATATTTAAGTCAAGATTAGAGTTGTATAGTTCAACCTTTTTAACCTGATTTACAAACGTAATTGTTTTATCGATTTTATTTGCTCATTTCTGTGTTCATTCTTATTTCTTGTTTTCTTCAATTGTTTTATTTAGATTTGATTATTATTATTATATACTGTTATTACCACTTGTTTATACTGCATACTTTTGTTCTGTATTAACCGAAATGTAAAGCGCTTTGAGATACTATGGTATGAAAGGTGATACATAAATAAAATAAGTTTACGTTATATAACATATGTTCTTATGTTCTTATAAAATAAGTTGAAATTGACCCTAGTGGATACTTGAAGCGCTGCACGGAAACCAGGACCAGAGGACACATGTTTTCACTATGCTTCAATGCTATGGAAAACTTTTATAAAGGCTATCGCACGATTCAAGTGTGTGAAAATTATTGAAAACATAATTGTGTACTCTGTATTAAAATGCCATGACAATGTTTTGTCCCAATGCTCCAAACCTTTAAATAACAGTGAAATAGAAAGTAAAATGATAACAAGGATGTTGAACCCAGACTCCTTTGTGCAAACACCACCAGCCACAATGTTTACAGGATCACGTCAGCTCTAGACACAGTCGACAATATAAATGAGCTGTGCACTCCGTCAAACACATCATCTTGAAGAGAAGGAAGCAATCTGCACTTTCTACAGGTAAGAGCGCTCGCATCTCTCCATCTCTCTGTTCACTTCATTCTTTGATTGCTGTGGCGCTACAATAGTGATGCTTCAGTGCTATATTTCGAGATGAAGTAATTAAAAAGGAAAACCAGAATGCTTGGTGTGGCAAAGTGCCCGCCCCTGGGTGTATTTTGTATAGTGTGTTAATGTTGGTGTATAGTCATTGGTACACAGGATATAAACGGGTCTGTGTAACACGAGTGTTTAAAATGTGTATTTGTATTTAGGCACGAGGACTGCACAGCACTTCACGTGCAAGTAAAAAGTAATAATATGTGAGCACGAGGAATTGCACTTTACTAATTCACGTGCAGTTGTACCGCGACTCCAATTGAATGATTGATTAGCAATCGAGTCTCGGTACAGCTGCATAAAAGCAGCATGTTTCACTCACTCGGTGTTGTGTGTTCGGTGAGTGGGGAACGGGATTGGAGACGGGGGTAATAAGAATAATGAGGATAATAAGTAAAATGGAAGCTCACCGTGTTTGTCTGTGTAGTCCGTTTATGCCCTGGTGAGACCATTTGTTTGTCTCTTTGTTTTGGCGAATGTGCCGTGTTCTGTGTTTTTTGTTTGTTACAACCTTTTTATTTACTGTTCTGTTTAATTCATTAAATGCTGAGCGAGACCATTCGCTCAGCTCCACCAAACTCCACCTCTCTGTCGTTTATTTCCTGGTTCTGGCCTGTCGTCCCCCACTCCAGCCGTCTTTGTGACACTTGGGTATGTATTTAACAATGTAGAGTACAAATCAAAGGATAGGATGTTATGATGGGGTTGTCCAATGCCCTGGTGAGACCACGCTTAAGAGTACTGTGTGCAATTCTGGTCACTACTAGCGACGTGCTTTTGGTACATTCTTTATGATTGTTTAAATACTAGGTGTCAGTGTTTAGATCATATCTACATACACATGCACTCTTTATATTACATTATGATGTCTACTGACAGCACTGGTTAGTACTTTCTAAACAAAGAAACCGTAAATAAGCAAATAACGATTTGACATCGCAAAGACTTAACTACAAAGAAGTAAAAAAAAAAAACGCACCAAGCGTATACTGAAATTAGTGCCATCACTCGGTTCAAATTTTTTGATTGGTTAATTTTTGGGCATTAGTTGATTAACCGGTAGATTCATCCATGCACATTTTTAATAAAGGTAACAATCTTATAGCTGCTGTCCTGCATATGAGAAGCAGAGGCCATTAACTTGTATATCAGTGGGCTATGATATATATATATATATAATAATATATATATCTATATATAATATATATATATATATATATATATAAGCCTAATGGGTAATTTTTAGAAGCACTTGTATAATTATTTTTTCATTTTAGTAAATGCCTCTCTTTGTATTTGTGCCGCACTACTGAGATGTACCTCTGCTGGCCCTGTGAGCACAACGTGAATAAAATAAACAAAGCCTACATATATATAAAAACACAAAACCCATCCCATATCCTATGCTGTTGACAAATTACATAGATATCAAGGACATTTTTTTTTTTTAAACTTGCTAGAACTCTGCAATAAGCTATTCTTTGGTTGATAGATAACAGCAAGGGTGAGGGACATGGGAGAGGGGAGCTTGAAAACAAGATGCTCAAATGAAGAGAAGGATGGCATAGAGAGTTGAGGCGGCAAGCACAGAGTAGCAATAACAGCAGTGCCTTCTCCTCTACCAGTGAGGCGTGGTTTGTCAAAGAGCGAATAGCCATTTGGGGTGGATGCATGTAGCGAGTGCTTATTTACAGAGTGCCTGGTTCCTGCTAGACAGAAGATAAGGATTAGTATTAGTTATGATTTCCATTACATGAGAGCAGATGTTTAACCATGCTGATTTGAACTCTGCTCTTGCCAAGATAAGCACCAACTAAGACGTAGCTTTGCAGTAAACTAATGTGATCCATCTGCATCTCAATCCATTTGCATTATTTTCCATCTGATGATGTAGATATCCTTCTTTCTGGTGTTGATTGCTGAAGTGTAATGCCTGCTCCAGGGATCAGCTCATTTTGCCTCCCCAGCGCATCAGCACACACAATGGCTGCGATCCTGGCTCTGGGGATCAACTCAGTGCGGTCTCCCCAGTGCATCAGCATGACAACCGTCTGGATTGAGCTATGTAGGGTACATCTCTGGGGTTTTCAAGTGGTCACCTTCAATCCTTGGTGTTTCGTTGACTAGCCCACGACACCTCAAGAGGGCTCAACAGTGATTCTGGCATCACAGCATCACCCCCCTCCACCCCTCACTCAGCTCAGCCCAGCTTACTTACCTGTACATCAGCATTGCTTTCTTTCTATTGTGCTTGATAT
>NW_024472949.1:0-2000 GCF_017654505.1 Polyodon spathula | reverse complement strand
CCCCATACAGAATCTTTCCATCTAAACCACAGCCAGTTGCTGCTCCTTTCTGCTGCTTCAGATAAGTTCTTCACTGTGCGACGCAACTCTTGGCCACTGAACCGGACATCTCTGAGAAACCGGGTTGTAGAGTGTGCCACAAATGCTCGACAACCCACCTCCACTGGGTAAACTCCATCCTTGTTATTCCGCTTCAGCAGCTAGTTGAGCATACCAAAGTTTTTCTCTCATACGCCTCATCCACAGCATCCTCCCATGGCATTGTTAACTCTACCAGATGTGCAAGGCGTGCTGATCCAGACCACAAGATAATGTCTGGTCGAAAGTTACTGGTGGCAATCTCAGGTGGAAAAATAAGCCGTTGACCAACATCTGCCAGCATCTTCTAGTCTGTAGCAGCTTCCAGTTGTCCTGGGCGAGGTTTGGTTTTAACACCTTATCTTCCAATGCTAAGGCCAAACATCGCAGCACCTGGTCATGGTGCCAAGTGAACAGTCCTTGGCTAAGACCCACCTTGCATCCTGTCAAAATGTGCCTTTAATGTTGCAGCTGATGAACACAAAGGACATGAGGGATCCTCACCCACCCAGAGGTATAGGTTCTGTGGTGATGGGAGAACATCATATGCTGATCTGATGAGGAAACTAATCCTGCTCTGTTCCATTGTCCATAGGTCTTGCCAGCCAATCTTGCGTTATTCCACACTCTCCCATTTCATCCATTCTCCCTGCTTGCCCTGGGAAATGGCCTTTACAACACACCTGATCCTCTCCTCCTGCTTTTGCACCTCACTGACTACCAGCTTCCTCCGTTGAGCTGGGGTTGCCTTGTGCCATGTAGGAGGAGCTGAAGTGAGACCAAAACCTCCTTTTCCATGCTGAACTTGCCCCATAATACCTCCGATTCGAAGGGCAGCCTTAGCATCTTCCACAGCTTTCTTTGCTGTCTTTCCTTACAAGGTCATTGAAAAGCAGAGATTTGTTAGTCTGAGAACGGTAATTTAGGAAGGAAAATTTAGTTTGTAGCAGGCAGTACAGGGGGAGAGGCAGTTATTAGTGGTATCTGAAGCAAGTACTTACCAGTGTTCATTCTAGGAGAGGAGAAAGAGTGAGCACACTTTGTCCAGGGGATCCAGACATTGGGTGTCAAGGTGGGGATGAGACCTCTGGTAGCCTATAGGAGTCTTTGCTCCACCTGTCCTCGCTTGGACACCCACAGCTCAGACTGTCCTTGGTCATGTGGCACTTAGAACAGCTGGCGTTCTAAGACACTGATTGCCAATTTATACTATCCTGTAGGCCTGGAGCCATCTACTTAACACAAAACTTTCATCAACCTCACAATTCAGCACACCCCAACACAGTTTGGATAACTTAATTAATTTCAATGTGTCTGTCGCTGCCTGGTCTGGGTACGTCACCACAAAGCCGTCCTGCCACAGTCACATAGTGGTGTGAACCAATACACACAGCTGATAATCATCCATAAGTATTACTCACGCAATTGTGCTTAATGAAAAATACTAAATTAAAATAAACCTTCTTTTCAATCTTCGACTTCTAGTGGAAATGTTTTTCATTGAGTTTAAGTGGCTAACCATGGTAAACTTTAGACATGACTACTTATTTTTTGGATCTCCCCAGGCTGTGCAGTGATTTGATGCTTCTGGTTTCTCTTTTCCTCTTCCAGGAGCCTGTCATCATGTTTCCAACAGCGGCCTCATTTGTGGTTTGCATTGCCCTGGCTCTCAGCAGGGTTGCAGGTAGGCTATTTAAATGATGCGACAACCTGTCCAGTGTATTACCGAGTTTAAAATGGGGTGAAATTTTTTTGACCACTGAACCATGTGATGAATCTCCTAGTGGCTGGTGAATTAATAGTGCTGACATCAGCATATGGTAAGACGTTTGTTATTGAACCATATGGTTTGCGGTTTGTATCCTGCCCTTGCCTTTTCATTCAATTTAACGGGCTGAGATGCCAATTCATTACAGTGTGTT
>NW_024472948.1:0-4597 GCF_017654505.1 Polyodon spathula | reverse complement strand
AGTGGATTTGTTGTCACTGTTCAATACAAGCTATCTCTTTTGGGATAGTCAGTAAGGCCAGTCTTCCTGCGGGGTCCATGTGATACTATTCCATCAAAGTTGCTGTTTCATTGTGTGTTGATGCTTAAACATGCAGAGCTAAATTAAACTGCAAGACATTTTTGGGCTGCTGAAAGCTAAATTCTCCAGCTGCCGCTTCAGGATAACACAATCCTGTTTGTTTAAATCCCTTTTACTCTTCCACTTTTTATGTGTGAATCTGTTATCCATGATTTCCCCATAGTTGGCATGAAGAACAACATGTTTCCTTGGTTGAGGACAGTTTAATTCTCCAACTAGAAGTACAGGGTTTTGTTTCAAAGCAGAGCAAAAAAGAATAAATGCTATTCTCGCCTGAAAGTAGATGACATTTTAAAATACATTTTGAGCTTCATTAATTATATATATAAAAAAAAAAAACTAGGTTGGCATTCATTAATTGTAGTGTTAGTATTTCTTCTCCAATATGGTATGTTATTAAAGCTGTATTAAAATAACTGCTCTGCATATTTCTTACAAAAAGAAATTCCACAAGCACTGGTTCTATCCGTTTTAACTGCCATTTGCTGCCAGGCATGTAAAAGAGATCTAGTACAGAATAAAGTAGAAACCTGGAGTCAGACTGACTGGGAAACACACTAGTGAAAGGAAACAAAGTGGTTAAGGGCAGCCCCTGTCGCCGCTACACAAACACTCGCTCTGTGCATTGCTGTCTGTGGTGTTTTGTACTTCACAGCTCAGGGTGACGAGAAGGAAGAAGTGGTGAAGAGGGAAGCGTCAATGTGTGATGGTTCCTGTCTGAAGGGTTGGAGCAGTTTCAAAAACAAGTGCTACCAGTATGTAAGGGACAGGAAGACATGGGCTGATGCTGAGGTATGATCATGTCTATCATTCATAAACCCAGGAGGACCTCTTCCAGTTTCATTGGCCCCTGATCATGGTGTTGGCCAAAGGGCAGGCATGATCAACACCATGCTTCAATTTGTCACAAATTACTAGCACTGAGAATTTAATTAGGCATGGCAAGGTGGGAAATGCAGAGTTATGGGTTTAAAATAACTGCAAAGATGACCCTGTATTGAACTTATATAATATTATTGCTTTAAACAACTGTGCCCACCAATGACTGTCTCTGAGGTTGATGAGCACCCCTTCCTGGTTATACCCGAAATAATAGAACATCTGGTTCTTAAAGCTTCAGGAGACACAAAGGGTGGATAAACACTTCTCAACACACACATGGTGAAGCTGGTAGTCGCGTTATCATGGCGAATACTCAGATTAGACGAGCTTTTTCCTGGATACCCAATACAAGGGTATTAATCCAAAATGGTTCTAGGTAACTGCTCCTCGTAAATATGAGACTATCAAAGCCAAACAGTTGCTGCAGGATCTTTAGATGAAATCTAGATGTTTCATTTTTTATAGTATTTAATTCAGAAATATAAAGCAGCACTTGAAAGCGCTTTGCTTGCAGAAGGGTCATTAAATGAAATAGGCTGTCTGATGTGCCCAGTGTATTGACGACATGCTGCTTCACAGTGCTCCCAGTCTGCCTAGTCCAAGCTGTCTCTCATTGCTCCCTCCAGTTGTACTGCCGCAGTCTCGGAGGGAACCTCGCCTCTATACACAGTGTCGAAGACAACCAGGCCATCCAGAACCTGATCAGAAATAATGACGCCTCAAATGGTTATACCTGGATCGGGGGTTCTGACTGCTTCAAGGTACAGTTACCTCTTTTTATATGGCTTCCCTTACCAAAAAGAAATCCACTTTGTTTAATGTGTTGTGGATTACCTCTGTCGTGTTGTGGGTCTGTGTATGAGTGTGTGAACGGGGGTTTGTTATTTTTGTATTCGGTCACCAGTAGGGGAACAATGCCTGGTGTGTTCACTTCCTACACCCTGCAACACAGCACTATAAAATTCTACTTTTCTCATTGTGCTGATTGAAAGAAATACATTGAATACTTGAATCAATGAACATCTATAAACAGTACTGGGAACTTGTGGCATTGAGCCCGCCCCTGTGCATATTTTTGTATTATATGTTGTATAATATGGGTTACGAGCATGAGTGTTTAAAATGTATATTTGTATTTAGGCACGAGGATTGCACAGCACTTCACGTGCAGGTAAAATGTAATAATATGTGAGCATGGGGAATTGCACTTTTATTAATTCACGTGCAGTTGTACCGAGACTCCAATTGAATGATTGATTAGCAATTGAGTCTCTGTACAACTCCATAAACAGCAGCATGTTGTCACTCACTCTGGGTTGTGTGCTAGGAAAATGGAGAATGGGTGAGAGACTAATATTTACAATTGCTACAAGTGCTGGAGGGCCAGAACACTACTTGTGTGTTTAATGTTCGTCCACTGTCTTGTTTAGTGTTGTCAGTTTGGTTTACCTTTTTATTTTGGCCGCAAGTGCCGTGTCCTGTTTTGGTGTAGTGTTTTCTGTTCAAACCTTTTATTTCTGTTTAAATAAACGCAGAGCAGTGCATTCATCATATCAGAAGTCGTCTCTGTATTATTTCCTTGTTCTGACGTCGCCACTCTACTGTCCTTGTGACGCAACTATACAGAACAAAATGCACATTTCAGTGTGGATGCACGCAGCCACATGTTGTCTTCTCAAATTAATAAAATATGGATCTTTTGGGGGATTTTATTTCTAATCCAAAAGTATTCAGGGGTTATGCATTTGCAAAATCAAACCAAAAAAAAGGAACATGTAAATTGAAATAAATCCAAAATGAACAGATGGAAAATATCCCATCTTAGTAAGGCATTTTTAATTCTGCCATTTTGTCAAAGGTTTCAGAGAATGACAAGATGGTAAATTGTCGGAGGAGATCATCTAGCCTTGCTTACTTTCTCCCAGGACACTGATGAAGAAAGGAAAACATTCACAAGACATGAATAGTAATGAATACTACTGCTAGATCTCTGATCTACAAATATTTTGGTTTTGTCAACAAAGCAAATGTTTGGCACCAAGGAAGTCGTTATAATCTTAACGATTTGATATATTGAACCTGAACCAATACTAAGTGCAGTACAGAAACCAGGGTAGATGGATACAGTTGAAATGAAATGAAGACAGACTTAGGACAGGGGGTAGGAGACACTTCTACACACAAGGAGTGTTGAGGGTATGGGATGGGTTATCTAGCCATGTTGATGCTGAATCATTGGGATCCTTTCACTTGAGAAAGTTTTGAGATCATTCTGCCACCAGAAACCAGATGAGAGCTGATGGGCAGAATGGCCTCCTCTCATTCATACATTTCTTACGGTCTTATTAGATCAACAATTTGTTTTCTACCTTTCACCGCTACAGGAGGGGTCATGGTATTGGACCGATGGATCTAAATGGGACTACAACAATTGGAACAAGGGAGAACCAAATAATTTTGGAATCGAAAATTGTCTGCAATTTAACTTTCCAGGTAATATATCTTTTTAATGGTTTATCAGCATTTCAAACATGTGTTTCTTCACAACACTTGAGACTTACAACAAAGAATTGTGTTAGAACCTTTTGTTAGAAAGTTTCTTTGACTTGTCTCATATATAGGACCCACAATGAAAGACCGTTCTAAATTCTTCTTTAGAACAACCCAAGGGTATTGAAAGTGGTTCTTTGATACACGTGGCCCAATTCAGCAAATCGGAAGTTTATACACACATCCATTAATCAAAAAGGTGCAGGGCACGATTTATTCCAAACAAGTACACTTCTGAAGCTCCACATCTTTTCTTTAGTTTAAAAACACCATGCCATCAGGTAAAATCAGTGATCAAGACAATAGATCTTCATCAACATATGAGATAGTGTTAGAGCAAGCTTCTCTTAAACAGACCATTAATTGGCCTCCATTAGATACAGGTGAGCAAACACATTATTTCAGACAAAGGAATTTTAAATCAGACTGCCTTGTTACATCGTTTCAAAGGCAGGTCAACATTGTCTTCACAACATATTAGATATGTATATAAAAAGATTGTTATACACTTCGTAAATCTCTTGATTTTCATAACACTTTAGAAATGAACGAGAGCTGTATCTTTATCAGATCGACATCACAAAAATAATAAACAGACATAATCAACATGATAAATTGATAGATATTAACACTAAATATCAACTCGTTACACAGTCAACAACATCACATCATAAACAAGACCTGAGAGAAAATGGCAGGTGTTAATCTTAATATTTCTCAGTATATAAATAAATAACCACCAGAACCGTCCCCATTTATATTACAATACAAGCAACAATTATACTAGAATCTATACATGAAATTATTTCGCATACATTCTACATTTTACATAACCTGCAAGAGCATTATATTTACAAAGAGGTCAATCATTTTAGTCAAATGAAAGGAATTTAACAGAAAACTAAGTACCAATAGCTATATATTTAAGAGATTATTTAAGAGCAGTATTATCGCTTTCTTCCAAGAAATGTGCAGCCACCGGACTTTGTAAATCTTTTCTATGGATGCTAGTCCTGTGTTCCCTAATACTAATTTTTGTAGTTTT
>NW_024472947.1:0-1000 GCF_017654505.1 Polyodon spathula | reverse complement strand
ATTTATCAGAGCGTTCCCAAGCTGTTGTCTTTGACAGAAAGAAATCAGATTTTATGCCTGTTTCCTGAGGTGTCCCTCAGGGGTCAATTCTTGGACCTCTTTTATTTTCTATTTTTATTAATGAAATACCTACAGTCTGTGGTTTATTACAGCTCTGATAATGTCCAGGATTTTTGCTTTTATACAGGTATAGATTAAAAGCTGTATGATTATAAAATCCAGGTTTTCCTTTTTGAAATCGGATTTTGGATAAAGAGCGTAAGATAAACACAGGCCACACTAAATTAAGGCACAGAACTTGTTTATGATTTATTTCAGTAATGTATATATGCTTGCACATATGCATTCTCAGGGTTTAAGGAAGTGTGAACTACCAGCATGAACTTTCATACAATGCTAGAGCTTCTGCTCAGGGTCTAACAGCCACGAGCCACAAACACTCTGAGTTGATAAAATACTGAGAATCATCCCATCAACCTAAATTAACTCCTTAATACAGTAATCCGTTGTGTATCAGCCCGTCACAAATCTGCCCTCACCTTTTATCTGCCATGATCAAGCTCTTCAGCGGATGAGCGAGTGAGTGAGTGAGTGAGTGACAACCAGAACCAGTGTTGGATACTGAAGAGTGAGTAAGCAAGTCCAAACCGCTGACAGCCCGTTGAGTAACCTGAGTTTGTTTATTATTGAACAGAGAAGATTAGTTTAGAGATTGTAGATCCTACCAAAGTTTTTGTACACTGTGTTGTATGTGCTCCGTGCGCTATTATTGCTGGTAGTGTCACGTGCGCTGTTCAGTGTGTTGATATGTAAAGAAATCCCATTTGCCTGCGGGGCGTATCAAATTCATCCTCTGTCTCAATCCCCTGCCTGTCACTCAGCAACAGATACACAGCAGACAGCTACTCTGTCACACGTATTAATACCCTGCATCCATCTAAGCAAGGGATTTAGGAGATCTCCCTAATAAATGCTGAATCTCGTTGATCCTCCTGTCAGT
>NW_024472946.1:0-2000 GCF_017654505.1 Polyodon spathula | reverse complement strand
CATGGCAGTGACACGGAGAGGTGGGGAAGAGGGTGTGTAGGCTTTCCCTCTCTCTGAGTGGCTGAGAGGTGGGCCTTGGGGGATTGCTGACCCTATAAGATAACGCTCTGTTGTTCCCACAGCCTGCCCCTCTAAGACCAAACGAGCCAGCAGGTGAAAACTCTACTACCGGGCCAAGCATGGCAGAGGAAGAACAAGCACTCCGACAAACTAATTAAAAAGAAAAAATGAATTTATAGTAGCGGGGAAAAACTTGGGCAAAACCCTGAATAATTCACGCAGGTTGAGGGAACGGGTGAGCGTACGATGGAGACCCGAGCCGTGCTGATAGCGATGAACGGGGTAACGCTGCCGACTGCAACACCTTTATTTTGTAGTTTTATTTCTGTGTTTTATTTTCACAGTTTTTTTCGCCATTTCTCATTAATTATTATTTCAGAGCACATCAGCAGTTGACTGTTTACTGGTATTGGTAACCCTGTGATTCTGTTTACTGTTGGCAGTATTCAGGCCACGGACAACAGCGCCCTCTGCGGGCAAAAATAAATCCAGAAAAAACAAAAGCCAAACTAGGCACCAGTGCGGTGTTTCAAATAAAACCTTCTGTCTCCCGTGTGTCAGTGAATTGCCCACCACCCTTCCACAGACTCGTTAGAATTTGTGTTGCTCAGGCATGTTTTCAGTTGAAGCTGGGTGTGAATCCCAGGTGAAATAAACAATAACTTTATAATATAATAATATTAAGTTAAAGAGTCAGTGAAGAGACTGCATATCTGCCAAGTCTCCTGATATAGAAGGTGAATCTGCTATCTCCCAATGAGACTAAAACAGAAAAACTTTGTTAGATCTTTGGGGAGGTAATTCTGATTTTCTAAAAGTTAGATAAAAAAAAAAAATGTATAAGCACAACTAAAAATAAAAATAAAATCCAATGAGCTTAATGTAAAATTACGTTCAAGTTAAGTTCATAACAACTTTAATGACTTTTATGGTCGTGTATAATGATTGACAATAGCAGAAGCCAATAACATTGTACCTATGTAAGGCAATGGAATACATACAGCCAATCGCAGACAGACAAGGCCGGGATTAATCATAGCAGTTGTTACTCGTTGAGTGGATATATCAGAATCTGATATAGATTAGTGTTGTCAGTGACTGAAAACATCTTACAAGAACTCAAAACAGTGAACAAAAACTTTCAGCTTGAAACAAGTGATACACTGGCTGTTTTTCGTGACCTGGAGAGACCGTACGTTTCAACACAGACGAGTTGTAAAGCCTATCGTTTTTTGAATGATTGGTGAAAAAAAAAAGCTCCTAAATTTTTAGATTTGAAATCTTCAAGCATTTACCTGCCTCAAAATGACGTGGATCTTGGAATTACATTCCAGCAAAAAATGGAAGTCAGCAAACTGGTACCAGCTCGCAAAAATGAAATAACTGCAAGGTGCATTGAGTTCACCAAACAACTACTACCCAGTATCAATTACGATTGCCTGAATTGATGGATATGCTCAGGAAAATGGAACTTTTTAGTCCCAGAGCAGTCGTGTCTAATGAGAAACTAGGGGTGAGTGAACTGCCAATTCAGTTTTTCACAAGTCCAGTTGATGTTATTGAAATACAATGGAGAAGTATTGCTTCCTCTAACATAACAGAGAAGTGCGCTGTGGAAGAACTTTGGCTCAAAGTGAACGAATATACAGATGCAGGTGGAAATCGCTGCTTTAAGGAACTAGCTTTCAGGGCCATAAAGCTGCTTACCCTGTCAATATCTAATGTACATGTGGAGAGAGCTTTCTCTCAAGTGGCTCTTCTCAAGGACGATACCAAAAACCGAATGGGGTTGACAGTGCTTCAAGCATGTTCGTACGGTCAGGATTGACCAGGAATGGATGGACTTCATTATCGTTTAGTCCTCCCCGGAAACTGCTGGCTAATTTTGATTCCAAAAATTGGTGAGACTTTTTTGTGACAAAGTGGTTTATATATAGCTT
>NW_024472945.1:0-13449 GCF_017654505.1 Polyodon spathula | reverse complement strand
AAGTTCTCAAATTGTTGTTTTTGGAGTGGCATGCTGCTTGCCAGTGTTATAAGGACCAGTGCAGTAGGTAAGTGTAAATATTTAATGTATTTCTTTGTTAATTTGTTGATTGCTGTTAGTAGTCGTATTGGCTGTGGCTGTGTAAAAACACTACAGACATCACTTCCCGCTCAACCCAACCCCCTCCCGGTCTGTGATTGGGGATAGTTTTGGAAGGTTTGGGTGTGATTTTAGCTGTGATTGGGCTATAAACTGTCTACCAAATCTGGCAACGCTGGACAGAGAACTACATTTGAACGTTATTTGATCCTCTGGTGTCTCAACGTCTGTTGTATTGTAGGATACAATGTCAGAGTCAAAATAAAACAGCATTGAAATCCTAAAAAATAGTATGGGGCAAATATTGAATAATAGACAAAACATGTGTATATATCAGTAAAAAACGATCGACGTCCAGTTTTTTTTTTTTTTTTAAATCCTGTAATTTTTCGGTAAAATTCGTAATAAACCTTAAACGTGGAACACAAAAAATACATTATGAAAATAATCATGACAAGTTAGTATAAAAATAAAGATAAACGTAATTTAAATGATATATAACGTTTATGTGTTTATTTTATTACTGGCAATTCATATTTGTAAACATTAAAAATGTTAATTTTATTATATCACCCCCCCCATGGAAAATGGATGCGTTTCCACTGTAAAACGTATTTGGTAAACATGACTTAATAGCATTGGATCTCTTTTCAAAAAGTCTTTAATAATTGAACACAAATTGTAATGAAAATACAATCAAGTAAGGTATTCTTACACTTTTACATAAATGTAGAGTCTTGCTAAGGGCATTCTCTAGCACAAGTTACCGAGTGTATCACATTCCAGGGGTATATAAAGGCTGTCTGTCCGTACGTGCAACTTCCTGTATGACATCGGAAGTCTTTCCTAATGAAAATGCCACTTAAATTGGGCATGTTTGCTAAATTCTTTTTAACCGTGCCCCTAACTGTCATACAGTAAAATGAACCCTTTTTTCTTTCAGCCTCCCTGTGATAGTGTTACATACACCTCCGTGGCATTTCAGAGGAAGGATCAAAGCCAAGGAGCTCCTGGAACACTGGTCAACGAAGAGTGGAGCAATCCCGCCACCCCTGTGTATGCAGCTATTAGAAACCCCCCAACTCCCATGAAACCAGATCCATGCTGTACCTTCCCAGCTCATTGCTGCAGCTTATCTAAAGCCTTACTGCCGGCAAACAAAAGAGAGAAAGAATAACCTAGCTAAGCATTCCTTGTTTACTGTATTGCTTTAATTGGGTGGTGCACTTGCAATGTGTTTGAATTGAATAGTTATGTTTTGTTAGCTTTGTCTATTTTCTCTCGGGATGTACTGTATTTGCATTTAAAGTGAGACCAGACACCTTGTTATCTTGTTAACAAACCTGTTATTTCACTGTTCTTCCTTCTCTGCTGGTCTTACCACCGTAAATCTTACAGTTTTACTATGCTTTTTTCTTGGTTATACCATGCGCGTACCATAGTTTACCCTGGTTTTCCATGTTTTTTAATACGATTTATTATACCTCTCTGGGCTGTACTTATGCTTTGACTATTCCTTATTGCACTTTGCATTTATTTTACATGCAGAACTTTTCTAAGGGAAATGCCAGCATTAATGTATTTTAACCAATATTTATTGAATGTGCTGTCACCAGTAGTCATGGAGTAGTGTTAGCTAAGATTTCTGTGGATTTATTTTACTTGAAGTTTTCATGTAAATTAGTTGAAAGGACTACTTAATAATTATTATTATTATTAATTTTTGTGGTGTTGTTATCATCATTTGTTGCTTGTTTTTTTATTTGTTTATTTTTTGATTACTGATGATATAAGCTATAACTAGTATGATCATTACAGTACTAAACCATTTATACATTATTCATTGTTAATTGTCATAAGCAGTCGAAGGGGTGGTTTTTGTAGGGGAAGGTTTTCTAAAACGGGATACTCGGGTAAAACGGGTCACCAGTGTTTCACTCCAGCAACTGCATCCATCTGCCGGCAGCGTGTGGAAATGATACAGCCCCCATGTGACCATTCCCTCATGGCGGCCTGCTTGTAAAACACGTTGTGTGTAAATGAGTTGAGTTTGTTTGATTTTTGCAGGGTCTACTATAAAAAGATAGGTCTGCAAATGTAGTGTCTGTGTCTATAAATAGTGAGAGAATATGATAAAAACTATTTAGGGATTACAAACAAGTTAATAAATAGTGCTAGAGTGGTGTTTGGGCTTAGGTTTACACAGTTGCGTAGCAGCATCTGTTGGAACACGACAGCTTGGGAATGGATTCAAACGGGATATAGGTATACTGTGTTACTCACATGCAGTGGTGCAGCAAAAGCCGATGCAGCAGGTGCAACTGCACAGGGGCCCACACACTGAGAGGGTCCCAGAGAGGTTTTGAAAAAAATTAACAGTGGTAATACCCTTCACATTTGTATCATTGTAGCTACCGATGCGTGTGCTGGTATGAACAGTGACAACGACCAATTCACTTGTGAACTGCTTGTAGATTAAGCCTAGAATGGCCTTTAGCCTTCAGCATACTTTTATTCATATTTTGTCACTTTTTGGTGTATCCCACTTTACCAACATAGTGTGGGTAAAATGGGAAGTTGCAAGGGTTTGAATTTTTTTATTTTTTTTGCCCACTTAATACTTCAATTTTGCAATTTTCTGATGGTAGTACAACACCCTTTTGAGTTTTGTGAGCAATTGCAAAGTGATTGGTGTTCTAGGCTGACCTACAGAAATGTTCAATCCTTAAGTATCCTGTCTTACCCAACCTTCCCCTGTAACTGGCATCTTTAGAGACAGGTTTGCTAACTAGAATATTTTGAAGGAATAATACAAGCTAAATAAGAGTGAACAACTTTGCTGTTTTCTTTTGAGTTGACATAGGGAAATCGGAATTGGGTATTTAAATTTCCATGTTTTTTAGTAAACACTTTTACGGGCTGTTCAAATGATCTAAACATGGCCGGATATAAAGACCACCACTGTTTAAATATTCAATCCTGACATTTTACTTACTTCAAATACAAAGATACACTGAAAAGACTTACACACGCATGCTTTTACAGGTTTTGGTTATGTAAAATTCGCTAATTTTAATTAAACAATGGTGATGTTAAGTAAGATTCCTCAGAGGGAACATGTGCCTCTCCTCTCTGTCTCTTTCTCTTCTCTGACAGATCTCAAATGTTTCTCCTAAAACCACCACTTGAGAAACAAGACATGTTTCAATTGAGACATTTCTCAATCTTGAGCTGTAAAAGATTTATACATTTGAGCTGCTCTAACAATAATAATAATAATAATCTTTATTTTTATATAGTGCCTTTCACAGTGGACCACCATCACAAAGCGCTTTACAGACACAAGAGACATTTTTACCAGCTATTGAGTTTATTTTCCACAATATATCTTAATGTTCATATCCACAAAACAATAAAACTGTCCTGTAGCTTTTCATCTTGAAGTGCCTCATTTCAGATAAGAAAACAAAACTGCATAATGCATTTGTCAAAATTGTTTAATTTCTTTTCTCCAGTGATGGTTTTACAAGAAACTTTTAAGACTTCTCTCGGATTATTTAAAAGGAAAGTAGATTCTCAAGCATGTTTCAATGCAGTGAAAGAGACAGAGATGAGCGGTACATCATCCCTCTGGGTGTCCGCTGTTTAGATCCTTGAATAGACCCCAGTATCATAAAAGTGGTTCCTGATGGATCCGGTGTAAGACGAGGAGGTCCGGGATTACACAGCAGTGTCATGTGTACAAGTGCAAACTGTCCTAACCGTCTCATAGTTTTCATTTCAATGTTTACAAAATAAATGTGATAAGTGGCCACACCTGAGAGCAGTGTCTGGGAAGTAATATTTAGTGTAAACATCTTATACCACCACTTCATGCGCTATTGAATTTTATCCATGGTCATTTTCATAACACACCCCTACAGTCAATTGTAACTGGCAGTGGATTTAAAGTGTCAACAGACACCTTGTTATCTTGTTAACAAACCTGTTACTTCACTGTTCTTCCTTCTCTGCTGGTCTTACCACCGTAAATCTTGCAGTTTTACCATGCTTTTTTCTTGGTTATACCATGAGCGTACCATAGTTTACCCTGGTTTTCCATGTTTTTTAATACGATTTACTTTACCTCCATGCGCGTACTATCGTTGATAGTCAGGCCACGGTCAGCTGCAGCTTAAAATAAATCATTGAACGGAGATTGCATTAATAAAACTGAGCACCTGTGCGATGTCTCAAGTACACTTTTCTGTTGCCCAACACCCTTCCCCACTGGCTTTAACACTAGAACCGCCAAGGCATTCATTTTGACGGTTTTCACTTATAAATTTAAATTACTCTGCGTGTGTTATAGACACCGGACGCAAGGCAGGACTACACCCTGGACAGGACTCCCCGGGCGGTGACGTGCGGGACTATTCAGCCCTGCTAAACCTATATAATTGCTGTAATAAAAATTGAAAAATCAACATACCTCCTTGGTTGTTAAATGGACATACAGTCAGCACTCGCATATCCGACCTTATAAAATTTTTACTTCAGTTACAGTTAAACTAATACAGTACATATTTTTTAATCTGTTACGTATTATAGCGGTATGTAAAATTTCCCGTTAACGACCTAACAGCAAAATTAAATCTAAATGTTATCCATGCACAGAACTGCGTAAAATGTAAAAGGCAATGCAATTTAGCAAAACCAAAAGATAAAAAAAACCAAGAACACAGTTTTCAGAATTAACAGTATCCAAAGTCAGTATTCAAAATTGCAGAACACAGTGCTCCATGAGGCCCTGATGTAAAACGCTACTGACGTGTATCTTTGTAACGGTTACCCGAGTGTTGACTGTATATTGTTCTCTGGTTATTGTTCTAATCGCCACGCTACAGAAGCAGTCACCGGTGTCCAGTTGCCAGATTGTAAATGCACATGACAAGCTGATAGAGTTACATGTGTGTGGATTGTGTGAATATGGGGGCTACTTTGAAGTGTATTTTCCTGAATGCACATTTAATTTACACAGTGGCATTTAGTTATTTTCTTTGTTATTTTGTATAAACAATTATTTTCTTTTTACAATTTTGTATGTACATACTGTATACCAATTTACAGCTGTTCACAACACATTTTCTTTTCAAATGCTCATTTTATTATAGTAAGTTATTATAGTAAAAGTCATTTGTTAGATGCGGTAATGTAAATTTCTTCATTTTTACAATTTTGCATGTGCATATAACAGTTTACATCTGTTTACACTTTTCTTTTGAAATGTTTGTTTAACATAGTTTCATTTTTTGAAGTTATGCGTTATATGTGCTAATTTTGAAAATAAAGCCTTTTATGTTTACCGTTTTTTTTTTTCTTTTAAATAGTAGTGTTTCTGCTATGCAAATGTATGATGTAAATGAATACATCTTTCGAGTTGTATCTGAAAGTTTGCTTTAATTTTCATATCGTGTTTAAAATGTACCCATCAAAAAGACTGCTGCTGGCGGTTCTAGGTAGTAACATACACCCGGCGGTTCAAGTGTTAAAGGTAAATCGAAACTGAGTGGAGAAAGTGCATTTAGTTATAATGACTAGAGATTTGGGAACTCATTGCCCTTTTCTATTACCGATGCTGCGCTGATCAATATTTAAGTCAAGATTAGAGTTGTATAGTTCAACCTTTTTAACCTGATTTACAAACGTAATTGTTTTATCGATTTTATTTGCTCATTTCTGTGTTCATTCTTATTTCTTGTTTTCTTCAATTGTTTTATTTAGATTTGATTATTATTATTATATACTGTTATTACCACTTGTTTATACTGCATACTTTTGTTCTGTATTAACCGAAATGTAAAGCGCTTTGAGATACTATGGTATGAAAGGTGATACATAAATAAAATAAGTTTACGTTATATAACATATGTTCTTATGTTCTTATAAAATAAGTTGAAATTGACCCTAGTGGATACTTGAAGCGCTGCACGGAAACCAGGACCAGAGGACACATGTTTTCACTATGCTTCAATGCTATGGAAAACTTTTATAAAGGCTATCGCACGATTCAAGTGTGTGAAAATTATTGAAAACATAATTGTGTACTCTGTATTAAAATGCCATGACAATGTTTTGTCCCAATGCTCCAAACCTTTAAATAACAGTGAAATAGAAAGTAAAATGATAACAAGGATGTTGAACCCAGACTCCTTTGTGCAAACACCACCAGCCACAATGTTTACAGGATCACGTCAGCTCTAGACACAGTCGACAATATAAATGAGCTGTGCACTCCGTCAAACACATCATCTTGAAGAGAAGGAAGCAATCTGCACTTTCTACAGGTAAGAGCGCTCGCATCTCTCCATCTCTCTGTTCACTTCATTCTTTGATTGCTGTGGCGCTACAATAGTGATGCTTCAGTGCTATATTTCGAGATGAAGTAATTAAAAAGGAAAACCAGAATGCTTGGTGTGGCAAAGTGCCCGCCCCTGTGTGTATTTTGTTATATGTTGTGTGTTAATGTTGGTGTATAGTCATTGGTACACAGGATATAAACGGGTCTGTGTAACACGAGTGTTTAAAATGTGTATTTGTATTTAGGCACGAGGACTGCACAGCACTTCACGTGCAAGTAAAAAGTAATAATATGTGAGCACGAGGAATTGCACTTTATTAATTCACGTGCAGTTGTACCGCGACTCCAATTGAATGATTGATTAGCAATCGAGTCTCGGTACAGCTGCATAAAAGCAGCATGTTTCACTCACTCGGTGTTGTGTGTTCGGTGAGTGGGGAACGGGATTGGAGACGGAGGTAATAAGAATAATAGGATAATAAGTAAAATAGAAGCTCACCGTGTTTGTCTGTGTAGTCCGTTTTGTGTGTCTCTTTTGTTTTGGCGAATGTGCCGTGTTCTGTGTTTTTGTTTGTTACAACCTTTTTATTTACTGTTCTGTTAATTCATTAAATGCTGAGCGAGACCATTCGCTCAGCTCCATCCAACTCCACCTCTCTGTCGTTTATTTCCTGGTTCTGGCCTGTCGTCCCCCACTCCAGCCGTCTTTGTGACACTTGGGTATGTATTTAACAATGTAGAGTACAAATCAAAGGATAAGATGTTATGATGGGGTTGTCCAATGCCCTGGTGAGACCACGCTTAAGAGTACTGTGTGCAATTCTGGTCACTACTAGCGACGTGCTTTTGGTACATTCTTTATGAATGTTTAAATACTAGGTGTCAGTGTTTAGATCATATTTACATACACATGCACTCTTTATATTACCTTATGATGTCTACTGACAGCACTGGTTAGTACTTTCTAAACAAAGAAACCGTAAATAAGCAAATAACGATTTGACATCGCAAAGACTTAACTACAAAGAAGTAAAAAAAACAAACATGTACGCACCAGAGCGTATACTGAAATTAGTGCCATCACTCGGTTCAAATTTTTTGATTGGTTAATTTTTGGGCATTAGTTGATTAACCGGTAGATTCATCCATGCATATTTAATAAAGGTAACAATCTTATAGCTGCCGTCCTGCATAGTAATACTATAAAATATATATATATATATATATATATATATATATATATATATATATATATATATATATATATATAATATATATATATCTATATATATTAAATAGAATTTTTGGGTATTATTTTTCATAAAAGTTAAATGCCTCTACTTTGAGATTTGTGCCGCACTACTGAGTGTTGCACTCTGCTGGCCCTGATTATTTGGGACAACGTGAATAAAATAAAACAAAGCAAAGGATATCATATATATTTTTGTGTTTTGGGTAGGGTTAGGAGATATGCTGGTTGACAAATTACATAGATATCAAGGACATTTTTTTTTTTTTAAACTTGCTAGAACTCTGCAATAAGCTATTCTTTGGTTGATAGATAACAGCAAGGGTGAGGGACATGGGAGAGGGGAGCTTGAAAACAAGATGCTCAAATGAAGAGAAGGATGGCATAGAGAGTTGAGGCGGCAAGCACAGAGTAGCAATAACAGCAGTGCCTTCTCCTCTACCAGTGAGGCGTGGTTTGTCAAAGAGCGAATAGCCATTTGGGGTGGATGCATGTAGCGAGTGCTTATTTACAGAGTGCCTGGTTCCTGCTAGACAGAAGATAAGGATTAGTATTAGTTATGATTTCCATTACATGAGAGCAGATGTTTAACCATGCTGATTTGAACTCTGCTCTTGCCAAGATAAGCACCAACTAAGACGCAGCTTTGCAGTAAACTAATGATCCATCTGCATCTCATTCCATTTGCGTTTTCAATCTGATGATGTAGATATCCTCCTTTCTGGTGTTGATTGCTGAAGTGTAATGCCTGCTCCAGGGATCAGCTCATTTTGCCTCCCCAGCGCATCAGCACACACAACAGCTGCGATGCTGGCTCCAGGGATCAACCACAGTGCGGTCTCCCCAGCGCATCAGCATGACAACCGTCTGGATTGAGCTATGTAGGGTACATCTCTGGGGTTTTCAAGTGGTCACCTTCAATCCTTGGTGTTTCGTTGACTAGCCCACGACACCTCAAGAGGGCTCAACAGTGATTCTGGCATCACAGCATCACCCCCCTCCACCCCTCACTCAGCTCAGCCCAGCTTACTTACCTGTACATCAGCATTGCTTTCTTTCTATTGTGCTTGATATCCCCATACAGAATCTTTCCATCTAAACCACAGCCAGTTGCTGCTCCTTTCTGCTGCTTCAGATAAGTTCTTCACTGTGCGACGCAACTCTTGGCCACTGAACCCAACATCTCTGAGAAACCGGGTTGTAGAGTGTGCCACAAATGCTCGACAACCCACCTCCACTGGGTAAACTCCATCCTTGTTATTCCGCTTCAGCAGCTAGTTGAGCATACCAAAGTTTTTCTCTCATACGCCTCATCCACAGCATCCTCCCATGGCATTGTTAACTCTACCAGATGTGCAAGGCGTGCTGATCCAGACCACAAGATAATGTCTGGTCGAAAGTTACTGGTGGCAATCTCAGGTGGAAAAATAAGCCGTTGACCAACATCTGCCAGCATCTTCTAGTCTGTAGCAGCTTCCAGTTGTCCTGGGCGAGGTTTGGTTTTAACACCTTATCTTCCAATGCTAAGGCCAAACATCGCAGCACCTGGTCATGGTGCCAAGTGAACAGTCCTTGGCTAAGACCCACCTTGCATCCTGTCAAAATGTGCCTTTAATGTTGCAGCTGATGAACACAAAGGACATGAGGGATCCTCACCCACCCAGAGGTATAGGTTCTGTGGTGATGGGAGAACATCATATGCTGATCTGATGAGGAAACTAATCCTGCTCTGTTCCATTGTCCATAGGTCTTGCCAGCCAATCTTGCGTTATTCCACACTCTCCCATTTCATCCATTCTCCCTGCTTGCCCTGGGAAATGGCCTTTACACACCTGATCCTCTCCTCCTGCTTTTGCACCTCACTGACTACCAGCTTCCTCCGTTGAGCTGGGGTTGCCTTGTGCCATGTAGGAGGAGCTGAAGTGAGACCAAAACCTCCTTTTCCATGCTGAACTTGCCCCATAATACCTCCGATTCGAAGGGCAGCCTTAGCATCTTCCACAGCTTTCTTTGCCGTCTTTCCTTACAAGGTCATTGAAAAGCAGAGATTTGTTAGTCTGAGAACGGTAATTTAGGAAGGAAAATTTAGTTTGTAGCAGGCAGTACAGGGGGAGATGCAGTTATTAGTGGTATCTGAAGCAAGTACTTACCAGTGTTCATTCTAGGACAGGAGAAAGATTGAGCACACTTTGTCCAGGGGATCCAGACATTGGGTGTCGGTGTCACCCCTACCTCTGGAGACCATCGGATATCTAGAAAACCGAGGTGGACTTGGAGTCCAGAACCTGTTGGGTTCGAGTCTGTCAGGAACAGTAACCGGGAATCTTGTCCACCGCATGATTTCTGTGACTAACGGTTAAATTATGCACGGAACAATATCACCTACACTGATTGCCAATTTATACTATCCTGTAGGCCTGGAGCCATCTACTTAACACAAAATTTTCATCAACCTCACAATTCAGCACACCCCAACACAGTTTGGATAACTTAATTAATTTCAATGTGTCTGTCGCTGCCTGGTCTGGGTACGTCACCACAAAGCCGTCCTGCCACAGTCCCATAGTGGTGTGAACCAATACACACAGCTGATAATCATCCATAAGTATTACTCACGCAATTGTTCTTAATGAAAAATACTAAATTAAAATAAACCTTCTTTTCAATCTTCGACTTCTAGTGGAAATGTTTTTCATTGAGTTTAAGTGGCTAACCATGGTAAACTTTAGACATGACTACTTATTTTTTGGATCTCCCCAGGCTGTGCAGTGATTTGATGCTTCTGGTTTCTCTTTTCCTCTTCCAGGAGCCTGTCATCATGTTTCCAACAGCGGCCTCATTTGTGGTTTGCATTGCCCTGGCTCTCAGCAGGGTTGCAGGTAGGCTATTTAAATGATGCGACAACCTGTCCAGTGTATTACCGAGTTTAAAATGGGGTGAAATTTTTTTGACCACTGAACCATGTGATGAATCTCCTAGTGGCTGGTGAATTAATAGTGCTGACATCAGCATATGGTAAGACGTTTGTTATTGAACCATAAGGTTTGCGGTTTGTATCCTGCCCTTGCCTTTTCATTCAATTTAACGGGCTGAGATGCCAATTCATTACAGTGTGTTAGTGGATTTGTTGTCACTGTTCAATACAAGCTATCTCTTTTGGGATAGTCAGTAAGGCCAGTCTTCCTGCGGGGTCCATGTGTTTCTATTCCATCAAAGTTGCTGTTTCATTGTGTGTTGATGCTTAAACATGCAGAGCTAAATTAAACTGCAAGACATTTTTGGGCTGCAGAAAGCTAAATTCTCCAGCTGCCGCTTCAGGATAACACAATCCTGTTTGTTTAAATCCCTTTTACTCTTCCACTTGTTATGTGTGAATCTGTTATCCATGATTTCCCCATAGTTGGCATGAAGAACAACATTTTTCCTTGGTTGAGGACAGTTTAATTCTCCAACTAGAAGTCCAGGGTTTTGTTTCAAAGCAGAGCAAAAAAGAATAAATGCTATTCTCGCCTGAAAGTAGATGACATTTTAAAATACATTTTGAGCTTCATTAATTATATATATAAAAAAAAAAAACTAGGTTGGCGTTCATTAATTTTAGTGTTAGTATTTCTTCTCCAATATGGTATGTTATTAAAGCTGTATTAAAATAACTGCTCTGCATATTTCTTACAAAAAGAAATTCCACAAGCACTGGTTCTATCCGTTTTAACTGCCATTTGCTGCCAGGCATGTAAAAGAGCTCTAGTACAGAATAAAGTAGAAACCTGGAGTCAGACTGACCTGGAAACACACTAGTGAAAGGAAACAAAGTGGTTAAGAGCAGCCCCTGTCGCCGCTACACAAACACTCGCTCTGTGCATTGCTGTCTGTGGTGTTTTGTACTTCACAGCTCAGGGTGACGAGAAGGAAGAAGTGGTGAAGAGGGAAGCGTCAATGTGTGATGGTTCCTGTCTGAAGGGTTGGAGCAGTTTCAAAAACAAGTGCTACCAGTATGTAAAGGACAAGAAGACATGGGCTGATGCTGAGGTATGATCATGTCTATCATTCATAAACCCAGGAGAACCTCTTCCAGTTTCATTGGCCCCTGATCATGGTGTTGGCCAAAGGGCAGGCATGATCAACACCATGCTTCAATTTGTCACAAATTACTAGCACTGAGAATTTAATTAGGCATGGCAAGGTGGGAAATGCAGAGTTATGGGTTTAAAATAACTGCAAAGATGACCCTGTATTGAACTTATATAATATTATTGCTTTAAACAACTGTGCCCACCAATGACTGTCTCTGAGGTCGATGAGCACCCCTTCCTGGTTATACCCGAAATAATAGAACATCTGGTTCATAAAGCTTCAGGAGACACAAAGGGTGGAAAAACACTTCTCAACACACACATGGTGAAGCTGGTAGTCCCGTTATCATGGCGAATACTCAGATTAGACAAGCTTTTTCCTGGATACCCAATACAAGGGTATTAATCCAAAATGGTTCTAGGTAACTGCTCCTCGTAAATATGAGACTATCAAAGCCAAACAGTTGCTGCAGGATCTTTAGATGAAATCTAGATGTTTCATTTATATAGTATTTAATTCAGAAATATAAAGCAGCACTTGAAAGAGCTTTGCTTGCAGAAGGGTCATTAAATGAAATAGGCTGTCTGATGTGCCCAGTGTATTGACGACATGCTGCTTCACAGTGCGCCCAGTCTGCCTAGTCCAAGCTGTCTCTCATTGCTCCCTCCAGTTGTACTGCCTCAGTCTCGGAGGGAACCTCGCCTCTATACACAGTGTCGAAGACAACCAGGCCATCCAGAACCTGATCAGAAATAATGACGCCTCAAATGGTTATACCTGGATCGGGGGTTCTGACTGCTTCAAGGTACAGTTACCTCTTTCTATATGGCTTCCCTTACCAAAAAGAAATCCACTTTGTTTAATGTGTTGTGGATTACCTCTGTCGTGTTGTGGGTCTGTGTATGAGTGTGTGAACAGGGGTTTGTTATTTTTGTATTCGGTCACCAGTAGGGGAACAATGCCTGGTGTGTTCACTTCCTACACCCTGCAACACAGCACTATAAAATTCTACTTTTCTCATTGTGCTGATTGAAAGAAATACATTGAATACTTTAATCAATGAACATATATAAACAGTACTGGGAACTTGTGACATTCATGGGCGGGGAAACGTATCAAAAACCTAATATACAACTATAATATTGGTTACGAGCATGAGTGTTTAAAATGCGTATTTGTATTTAGGTAGGATGATTGATTAGCAATTGAGTCTCTGTACAACTCCATAACAGCAGCATGTTGTCACTCACTCTGGGTTGTGTGCTAGGAAAATGGAGAATGGGTGAGAGACTAATATTTACAATTGCTACATGTGCTGGAGGGCCAGAACACTACTTGTGTGTTTAATGTTCGTCCACTGTCTTGTTTAGTGTTGTCAGTTTGGTTTACCTTTCTATTTTTGGCCGCAAGTGCCGTGTCCTGTTTTTTTGTAGTGTTTTGTCTGTTCAAACCTTTTATTTTCTGTTTTAAATAAACGCAGTGCAAGCAAGCGCATTCATCATTTCAGTTCAGGCAAGAGACTTTATTTCCTTGTTCTGACGTCGCCACTCTACTGTCCTTGTGACGCAACTATACAGAACAAAATGCACATTTCAGTGTGGATGCACGCAGCCACATGTTGTCTTCTCAAATTAATAAAATATGGATCTTTTGGGGGATTTTATTTCTAATCCAAAAGTATTCAGGG
>NW_024472944.1:0-5441 GCF_017654505.1 Polyodon spathula | reverse complement strand
GGCTTGTAGGCCTCTCCAGGTCTCCGTCTAACCATTAGACGACCAGGTGTTGGGCAAAGCTGAAAATTGGACTCATCTCGGGGTGCTTCAGCAAGGCTGGAATCAAGCTTTGTGAAGGACTCATGAATCAAGCAGAGTACAAGGTTGTCCTGGAAGAAAAACTTTCTTCTTTCTGCTCTGACAATGTTCCCAAACTGTGATGATTGGTTTTTCCAGCAGGACAGTGCGCCATGCCACGCAGCCAGGTCAAACAAGATGTGGATTTGAGGACCACCAGACCAAGACCATGTTATTGCCAGCCCAATCTCCAGACATGAACCCCACTGAAAACCTCTGGAATGTGATCAAGAGGAAGATGGATGGTCACAAGCCATCAAACAAATCCGAGCTGCTTGAATTTTTGCACCAGGAGTGGCATAAAGTCACCCAACATGAATGTGAAAGACTGTTGGAGAGCATGCCAAGATGCATGAAAGCTGTGATTGAAAATCAGGGTTATTCCATCAAATATTGATTTCTGAACTCTTCCTAAGTTAAAACATTAGTATTGTGTTGTTTAAAAATGAATATGAACTTATTTTCTTTGCATTATTCGAGGTCTGACAACACTGCATCTTTTTTTGTTATTTTGACCAGTTGTCATTTTCTGCAAATAAATGCTCTAAATGACAATATTTTAATTTGGAATTTGGGAGAAATGTTGTCAGTAGTTTATAAAATAAAACAATGTTAATTTTACCAAAACAAAATGGTAAAACCAGAGAAACTGATAATTTTACAATGGTCTCTTAATTTTTTCCAGAGCTGTATATATAATGTAATATGTTTATTTATGTTTACAATATTTCTTTGAGTTTATTTTAATATATATTTTTTTAAGTATACATTTTTATAGTGATAAAAAGCCACCAGTAGTGAAAAAGCGAAGCGCTGCCGCTGTATTTGAAGATGAGGGAGCAATGCGTGATTTCTTCTTGCTTGGGGTTGTTGATCTGCTTCCAGAATTATTTTAAAAGACAGCATTTCAGTCAAATCAATGGTTTGTTTTTAACTGCTCATCCATTATATCCAAAGGATTTTCTTTCTGCAAATCCTTCTGCTAAGTGTGGCTTTGTCCTCTTTAATTTCCAAAAACGCTGCCATACCGTTTTTTTTTATTTTTATTTAAGGGGACACAATAAGACATTTAAGTACTTTCACTTAGTTATCCCCTAAAGTCGTTTTGCGCAACGGTTAACAAACTTAAGGGAAATACTTAAATACAAACATTACTGTAGAACATTTGGGAAAACTAAGGGGGGATTTCACTTAAGGTGTTATGCAATCGGTCACTTGCCTTTATGTTGCAGGTCAAAGCTTCAAATCTGCAGCGTTATTTCACAACAAACCATGCCTGCATTGACAAAGAATTTCCAAAAGATTCTGAACGTCTGTCTTTAAAAGTTAACGCTAGAACCGCCACGACAGTCATGCGTTATATGTGCTAATTTTGAAAATAAACATTTTCCCTGTATCAGTACGCGAAAAATAACAACTTTTTTCTGAAAGAAGCCAATTGTTTGTTATATATCATGTTCATGAAAGTTTGCACTTTCATTTTCAGTCATTTTCATATCGGAGCTGATTAAAATGTACCTGTCAAAATGACTGCTGTTGGTAAAAAGCAAAAGGATAAACAGACACAAATGTTGACCAAATTTGTGGAAAACTACAAATCTGTCATTTCAGCACGTTCAATTATCATTCTTAATCCTGCAGGGTGTGATGCAAAACGTGTGGCCATGGCTGTAATGCCCCCCACATAACCTGCTAAATAAAAATGCTGGTTTGTTTGGCAACATTGTTTTCCTGTCATCCATATGCAGGTGTATGAACGGAGTGATGAACTTAGCAAAGAAATGAACTGTAATGCTGCATTTGGGTCTTGAACCAGTGAAGCCCAGGCTAGGAGTTGGTTCCTGTACCCCATGCAGAGCGCCTTTGCCTCATGCGCCACTTGGGAGCCCCTGTTTTTTTTCTGTAGATTTGGTTTAGAATACCGAATGTTTACATTTAAACCACGGCAATGGATCAATGACATTTGACAATGAGATTTATAACAGGTTGCAAACCGTCCCCCCGTCACAAAAGGGGAAAAAATCTCTTCTATCGATTCTCAAATGCCAGGAATGTGATGCAGAGAGAAGAGGCAGTGCACTTGTCAAGTGGCCTTGCTTTCACATGCGACTGGCTGCAGGAAGGCTGCACCTTCACAGAATAACGTGCGCTGCAAGGCTTGGGTCCAGTATGAGTAAAAGCCAGAGTGGCACGTTGGTGACGGGGCCGTCCACCGTGAAGAGAGAGTTGATTTTACAGCGCCTTGAAAAATAAAGCAATCGTTATAACTGAGTGAAACTGATGGTGGCAAAGACCGGCAAGCCAAGCACATCAAGAGCGGAACCCTTCCTATACGCCTAGCTGTGGTTTTAAAGCTCAGTGTTTTTTCAAACAGCTCACACCCTTGCGAAGCAGCACGACCGCATTCTGAACGGAGGCGTGACCTGGACGAGACAGAAGGGTTAAATGTGGGTTGAAATCCTACAGAAAATTCTACACAGGCACAGGAGTGTATGTACGCTATTGCGAAGAGCCAGAGTCCGGCCCAGTTCTGCTCAATAAGTTTTCGTTAGCCAGGTCTACAGACAGTTCCAT
The DNA here is from genome assembly GCF_017654505.1 of Polyodon spathula. Classification (NCBI taxonomy): domain Eukaryota; kingdom Metazoa; phylum Chordata; class Actinopteri; order Acipenseriformes; family Polyodontidae; genus Polyodon; species Polyodon spathula. The sequence continues at coordinate 2,750 of NW_024472944.1, read as the reverse complement.
TACTGAGGCAGTGCTGTGCTGCGTGAAGCCTGCTGTCCATGCTGTTGTCCACACTGGGGTGTGGAATGTGAAGAAGGCAGACGGAGAAACCCAGTCACTGTGTCTGGGAATGAGCGCTCTTAAAAAAAAAAAATCTACATTTTATATCTTAATTTTTTTAAGGAAAATAAAATGTAGGCCTAATATTTTAGGGACAGTTGATTCCGACTCAGCAACTTCACATCAGGGCTAGCAAGTTTACAAAAGGGACTGGTCCTCAGGACCACAGTTTTGTTAGTTTCTAACCCTGTATTAACAGCATTCCCACGCCTTGATGGCTGAATATCTGCTACAGTGTTCATTTCTTACTGTTTTCGTTTGAATCGCTACAGCATGGCATCGGGTTTCAAACGACACCGCTGTTCCTAGCAGGTACATACCAGCAGGAGGTCTTGTTGGCAATGGGCCTCTGTGTGTGGGGCCCAGTCTCGCTCCAGAAAGAGCTGTGCTCTAAGATACTGTTCTCAGGCCATTCTTCTTGTGGGGGGGCTCCGATAAACCTAAGAAGGGATACAAGAGTCAATTATTATTTTTTTTTTTTTTTAACTTAGTGGTCACAAATTATTTTTGTTTTCTCCCCAATTTAGTAATCTCCAATTATTTTTAGGCTCAGCTCACCCCTGCGCTGACTCGGGAGCGGCGAAGACGAACACACGCTGTCCTCCGAAGCGTGTGCCATCAGCTGACCACTTCTTTACACACTGCAGACTCCCGGCAATCCCACCTTAGCGCTACAGCGCAGAGACACATGCCAGCCCTGGTCTAGCTTACAGGCGCCCGAGGCGACCCGCCCAACCACAGGGTCTCTGGTATTGCGGTGAACTGATGATCCCTGGCCGACCTAAACCCTGATTAAAATACTTCCCCTTTCGTTCCCCATGAACACGAGTGGGGAAACCGACAGCGGTGGTGAGAAGTACAGAGTCGGAAAAGTACGAAAGCAGGTTTCGTGTAAGGCAGAAGTGAGGAGAATTTAATCTGGGACAAAAATAAAAAGGAAAAGCTAAAAAAATGTACAGCTCGGGTAAAGAGAAAACAGGGAGGACATAGGGGAACCAACAACAGAACTCAAAAGTACACAGACAACAGAGCCTGACCTGTAAGTATATAGGTGTTTATAGCTGTATTATAACAAACAAGGCGTGAAACGCGTAGCGTCTGTTCAAGCATTCAGGTTTGTCGCTCCTCCCCCTGCTCGCTCCGCCGCGTGGTCTCATAAACGGGCTCTGAAAGTTTTGAATCAGAACTGGCGCCGGGTTCTCATCACGCTTGTTTGGTATCAGAAAAAGAACACCAGAAGCGACAAACTGAAACGTCGACGCGACACAAAGGGTTAACGAGGAGCACAAAAGACTAATTTTCGTTAAGTTCTAGTTCAACACGGAAAGACGAATGCTTGTGACGAAGACTGAAAAGGGCAGGGACATGCAGGTGCGACAGCCAAGTGCGCGACAGTGACCCTTCTGGATCTCCTTGTCAACTTAGTCCCGCACAATCTCACAGCTGATGGCACACGTTTTGGAGGACAGCGTGTGTTCATCTTCGCCGCTCCCGAGTCAGCGCGGGGGTGGTAGCGGTGAGCTGAGCCTAAAAATAATTGGAGATTACTAAATTGGGGAGAAAACAAAAATAATTTGTGACCACTAAGTTAAAAAAAAAAAAAATAATAATTGACTCTTGTATCCCCCACAAGAAGAATGGCCTGAGAACAGTATCTTAGAGCACAGCTCTTTCTGGAGCGAGACTGGGCCCCACACACAGAGTCCCATTGCCAACAAGACCTCCTGCTGGTATGTACCTGCTAGGAACAGCGGTGTCGTTTGAAACCCGATGCCATGCTGTAGCGATTCAAACGAAAACAGTAAGAAATGAACACTGTAGCAGATATTCAGCCATCAAGGCGTGGGAATGCTGTTAATACAGGGTTAGAAACTAACAAAACTGTGGTCCTGAGGACCAGTCCCTTTTGTAAACTTGCTAGCCCTGATGTGAAGTTGCTGAGTCGGAATCAACTGTCCCTAAAATATTAGGCCTACATTTTATTTTCCTTAAAAAAATTAAGATATAAAATGTAGATTTTTTTTTTTTAAGAGCGCTCATTCCCAGACACAGTGACTGGGTTTCTCCGTCTGCCTTCTTCACATTCCACACCCCAGTGTGGACAACAGCATGGACAGCAGGCTTCACGCAGCACAGCACTGCCTCAGTAATGGAACTGTCTGTAGACCTGGCTAACGAAAACTTATTGAGCAGAACTGGGCCGGACTCTGGCTCTTCGCAATAGCGTACATACACTCCTGTGCCTGTGTAGAATTTTCTGTAGGATTTCAACCCACATTTAACCCTTCTGTCTCGTCCAGGTCACGCCTCCGTTCAGAATGCGGTCGTGCTGCTTCGCAAGGGTGTGAGCTGTTTGAAAAAACACTGAGCTTTAAAACCACAGCTAGGCGTATAGGAAGGGTTCCGCTCTTGATGTGCTTGGCTTGCCGGTCTTTGCCACCATCAGTTTCACTCAGTTATAACGATTGCTTTATTTTTCAAGGCGCTGTAAAATCAACTCTCTCTTCACGGTGGACGGCCCCGTCACCAATGTGCCACTCTGGCTTTTACTCATACTGGACCCAAGCCTTGCAGCGCACGTTATTCTGTGAAGGTGCAGCCTTCCTGCAGCCAGTCGCATGTGAAAGCAAGGCCACTTGACAAGTGCACTG
>NW_024472943.1:0-11000 GCF_017654505.1 Polyodon spathula | reverse complement strand
TTGTGTCTGTATGTGAAGCTGTGTCTGTATGAGAAGCTGTGCCTGTATGAGAAGCTGTGCCTGTATGTGAAGCTGTGTCTGTATGAGAAGGTGTGCCTGTATGTGAAGCTGTGTCTGTATGAGAAGCTGTGCCTGTATGTGAAGCTGTGCCTGTATGAGAAGCTGTGCCTGTATGTGAAGCTGTGTCTGTATGAGAAGCTGTGCCTGTATGTGAAGCTGTGTCTGTATGAGAAGCTGTGCCTGTATGAGAAGCTGTGCCTGTATGTGAAGCTGTGTCTGTATGAGAAGCTGTGCCTGTATGAGAAGCTGTGCCTGTATGTGAAGCTGTGTCTGTATGAGAAGCTGTGTCTGTATGAGAAGCTGTGCCTGTATGTGAAGCTGTGTCTGTATGTGAAGCTGTGTCTGTATGTGAAGCTGTGTCCGTATGAGAAGCTGTGTCTGTATGTGAAGCTGTGCCTCTATGTGAAGCTGTGTCTGGATGAGCACCTGTGTCTGTATGAGAAGCTTTGTCTGTATGTGAGGCTGTGTCTGTATGAGAAGCTGTGCCTGTATGAGAAGCTGTGCCTGTATGTGAAGCTGTGTCTGTATGAGAAGCTGTGCCTGTATGAGAAGCTGTGCCTGTATGTGAAGCTGTGCCTGTATTAGAAGCTGTGTCTGTATGAGAAGCTGTATCTGTATGTGAAGCTGTGTTTATGAGAAGCTGTGTCTGCCTGTATGAGAAGCTGTGCCTTTAAACATCCAGGACCCTAATCAAAACGAATGGCTGAAGACGTGGTGCACACGGGAAGGCTTCACCTATCTTGATCATTGGACCACATTCTACAACAAGGACTATCTGTATAGACGGGATGGACTGCACTTAAATAACAAGGGAACCAGTCTACTTGGAGAAAAGATCCTCGAGCAGGTTCGGAAGCATTTAAACTAGAAAGGAAGGGGGGAGAAATCAACAAAAAAACAGAAGGGAGACCGCATCAAAACAAGAACAACAACTCAGGTAAGACAACCATTAAATGTATTTATCTAAATGCTAGAAGTATCAGAAACAAAATTCTAGAACTTGAAGCTACTGCACTAACAGGTAACTATGATGTGATAGGTGTTACAGAAACTTGGTTGTCTGAGAGTGATGGGGACGAATATAATATTTGTGGGTATACACTGTATAGGAAAGACAGGCAGGACAGAAGAGGAGGAGGGGTAGCGCTATACATAAGAAACAGTCTTGAAGCCCAGGTGTTAAACCTGGACAAAGAAAATAAAACCGAATCAATATGGGTCAGAATAACAGACAAAAATTCAAAAGGCATAATAATAGGAGCATGCTATAGACCGCCAGATTCAGACGGTGAGCACAATAATCTGTTATACAATGACATTAGAAATGTGTGTAGCAAAGGAGAAGCCATACTAATGGGGGATTTCAACTTCCCCCAAATAAAATGGGAAAACCCGGTGGGTAGCGCGAAGGATGAAATAAAAATGGTGGAAATGAATAACTAAAACAGAGGTCAGAGAACCACTGGCAAACTCAGACCACAACATGGTCTCATTTGAAGTGTTTTTTAAAACCCCAAAAGTAAAGACTAAAAGCTAAGGTTTACAATTTTAAAAAAACAAACTATGAAGGTAACAAAGACAGAATAACTAAAACAGAGGTCAGAGAACCACTGGCAAACTCAGACCACAACATGGTCTCATTTGAAGTGTTTTTTAAATCCCCAAAAGTAATGACTAAAGCTAAGGTTTACAATTTTAGAAAAGCAAACTATGAAGGTATGAAACAGAGACTAACAGAAGTAGATTGGAGTAAAATAGAGAAAACACCCACAGAAGAAGGATGGTTGTTCTTCAAAAATGTAGTACTAGAGGCGCAAAACAATTACATCCCTAAAGTAGACAAATCTAAATGTAAAACTAAATTGCCAAAATGGTTTAATAGATCAATTAAAAAAAAATATTCAGCGAAAAAAGGCACTTTACAGAGCATTAAAAAAGGACCAAAAAGAAAGTACACAGAAAGAGTACACAGAACTGCAAACGCAAGTCAAAAAGGAAGTTAGAAAGGCCAAGAGAGAAATAGAAATGAACATTGCTAAGGGAGCTAAAACCAATTCCAAAATGTTTTTCCAATATTACAACAGCAAGAGAACATTCAAAGAGGAGATTAAATGTTTAAGAGATACAAATGGCAAAATCGTAGAGGAAGAAAAAAAAATAGCAAATATGTTAAATGATTACTTTTCACAAGTTTTTACAAAGGAAGATACTGACAACATGCCCCACATGTCATCCAGTTCCTATCCAGTTTTAAATAACTTTAGCATAACTGAGGCAGAAGTGTTAAAGGGACTAGGAGCTCTTAAAATAAACAAATCCCCTGGGCCGGATGAGATCCTCCCAGTAGTACTCAAAGAAATGAAAGAAGTAATTTACAAACCGCTAACCAAGATCATGCAGCAGTCTCTTGACACAGGGGTGGTACCGACAGACTGGAAAATTGCAAACGTAATACCGATCCACAAAAAGGGAAACAAAACTGAACCAGGTAACTACAGACCAGTAAGCCTGACTTCTATTATATGCAAACTTATGGAAACTATAATAAGATCCAAAATGGAAAATTACCTATATGGTAACAGGGTCCTGGGAGACAGTCAACATGGTTTTAGGAAAGGGAGATCGTGTCTAACTAACTTGCTTGATTTTTTTGAGGATGCAACATCGATAATGGATAATTGCAAAGCATATGACATGGTTTATTTAGATTTCCAGAAAGCTTTTGACAAAGTCCCGCACAAAAGATTAATTCTCAAACTGAACGCAGTTGGGATTCAAGGAAACACATGTACATGGATTAGGGAGTGGTTAAACATGTAGAAAACAGAAAGTACTGATTAGAGGAAAAACCTCAGAATGGAGTGTGGTAACCAGCGGTGTACCACAGGGATCAGTATTAGGTCCTCTGCTATTCCTAATCTACATTAATGATTTAGATTCTGGTATAGTAAGCAAACTTGTTAAATTTGCAGACGACACAAAAGTAGGAGGAGTGGCAAACACTGTTGCAGCAGCAAAGGTCATTCAAAATGATCTAGACAAGATTCAGAACTGGGCAGACACATGGCAAATGACATTTAATAGAGAAAAGTGTAAGGTACTGCACGCAGGAAATAAAAATGTACATTATAAATATCATATGGGAGATATTGAAATTGGAGAAGGAATCTATGAAAAAGACCTAGGAGTTTTTGTTGACTCAGAAATGTCTTCATCTAGACAATGTGGGGAAGCTATAAAAAAGGCTAACAAGATGCTCGGATACATTGTGAAAAGTGTTGAATTTAAATCAAGGGAAGTAATGTTAAAACTGTACAATGCACTAGTAAGACCTCATCTTGAATATTGTGTGCAGTTCTGGTCACCTCGCTATAAAAAAGATATTGCTGCTCTAGAAAGAGTGCAAAGAAGAGCGACCAGAATTATTCCGGGCTTAAAAGGCATGTCATATGCAGACAGGCTAAAAGAATTGAATCTGTTCAGTCTTGAACAAAGAAGACTACGTGGCGACCTAATTCAAGCATTCAAAATTCTAAAAGGTATTGACAGTGTCGACCCAAGGGACTTTTTCAGCCTGAAAAAAGAAACAAGGACCAGGGGTAACAAGGTGTATGTAGCAAGAGAGATACACTGCCAGTCTGTGCAGTCTCTCATGGGGTGAAAGTGTCATATTTAAATGATGATGATCAAAGTGAATTAAAATAGTAGTATTATGGTACAGTAATAGTGACCAAACATGCATGTAACCTTTAAGTATAATACATCGTTTTCTCTGCTTTACTCATGTTCTTCCCACAATGGCAAGTTGCATTTGGCATTATGTCACTAGCAGTTAATTGTTTGAGTTTTGTTTCATAATCAGAAGCCAGAGGTTCACAGAAAAGTCATACGATAAAACCTGGCTGCTGTTGGTACCATTTCAGACTTCCAATTTGGGTTGAGTTGTAAAGTATAAGTTTCACATATTCAGGCTGTTCCAACAGCCTGTCAGCATCAAGGTGAGCCTTTCTGAAAGAGCATGTAGATAGGATAGGAGTTCATTACCAGAACTATAAAGTGGTTTGAAATTTATCACAAAAAAAGTTGCTTTTTCTTTTTGTGTCAGAGGCCGTTTTAATAATCCTGCAGCGACGGAAAACGCTGAAAAAAAGAGCGACGAACAAAAAAAAGGCGGGGAAACTCAGCGGCCCCGCCAAGAAGCGGGCACGGGGGGGGGGGGGGGGGGGGCCCGAGGGGACGAGCAAGGGGGGGTCACCAACCCCTCGACCCGAACTCACCTGAACATCTGTGTCATCTTTAACAAAAAAAAGAACTCGTTAGAAAAAGAAGCTTCACGAAAAACAAAATAAAAAAAACGAATAATTCTTCACCCCTCGGACGTCCAGAAGTAAACAGGTGAATATCAGGGACTTCAGCACCCCCACTGGGAATCTTGTTTTATACAGCTGATATTTTTTTTTATTTTTACTGGAGACGTGTGGATATAGTTACAGATATGCAACATGTTTAGTTTTTACCATATCACTTATATCATGTAGCAAACCCCCTTTTTGCTGAACACGGAAAGCCACACATTACAAGCTGTCTTCTGAAGTAGGAATGTAGCTCAACAGCATGTAGAGTTTTGTAGTGTTGATATTTAAGATTAAACCCGATCAATTCAATTAGTATGATACCTTGAATGCTGTGCTATTTGCTATGCTTTGAAAGAATCAATAAAAGTAGTAATTTTATAGTTAATTGAAAAACCAGCCTTTTCCTATATGGATCTCTGGTGCCAAAATTATATAGGAAAACAGGTACAGTGCTCCCTGGACATTTCACAAGTCCAGAATTCACTAATATGGCTAATTTACATTTCATGCATTTAGTTTACCCTTCATAGCTCACTGTTATCAATAGTCCAAGTTTTTTGATGTGCAAGTTTGATAGTGAAATAGAGGGAGCACTGTATAGGTTAAAAACTTGAAGCAGTCATGGAATCTTTACAGAAAAATATTGATTGTTTTTACAAAAAATCAATTTGGATGTGTATATTGCAAATGTTATCAGGAGGGAGCGAGAAATATACAAATTCAGAGGTACAAAAGTAGTGCTTTGTACTTCATAGCAGCTTGGCAATAGGAACAGAAGGTACCTTGTTAAGTGCCAGTGGTTAGCAGGTGTGCTTTGAAAGTGGTAGACGTTTGCTAAAATTATAAAAGGGGGGCTTACATTGTGGGTTTTTTTGCCATAAATATTTATTTATATTAAATTCCCAGTCGCTGTCTGGTACACATTTAAATTATACTGTACTCTAGCCTACCCAGGCTGTTTATAAGAGTTATTTATGTATAGCTGTACATAACCACTTGAGATTTTGTCAGCTTAAAAAGCTGACTGGTTTGATTGTAAATTATGATTTTTTTATTTGTGTGTGTGTGTGTGTGTGTGTGTGTGTGTGTGTATGGTGTTAAATTTGTTTGTAAAAGTTATACCCTTGAACAAATCATTTTGGACGAATTTTTCGTCCTTGCCTGAATTATAGTAAAAACCCTTTAAATATAAAAACTCTGCACATGGGAATGGATTCTCTATCATACGCATACGTTCTGCTTTTCATTGTAAAAAAAACATATCTTTTATACAACCCGGCCAACCTTATAAATATAGGCATGTTTATTACTTCTCCTGTATAAGACACTGAAACTATTTCATATCTTAATTTCTGGTTATTTGTGTTGAGGGTTAAAATGGGAAGACTTCAAACGTGCTGTGTTTTTTTCTTTTTTACAGTGTCCAGAGTTTTAGCTGTTGTAATAGAAGGACTAGAATGTTGGTACAGTGCTCAAGAGTAGCATATCTAAATACCACCGCCACAAGAAAGCAGTCAAATATGAACATTGCTGAGACAGAAATAAACGTAATAGACTAACAAGCACTGTTGGATTTTGTGATTTTCATAGCCTGGGCCTTTTATTGTTTCTGTAAACAATGGCATTATATTGATCCACAGCTGATCCATGGTAACTGAGTATACCCCAGTAAGTGTGAATATGTACAGTAGGACCAAGGCTTTAAATAAAATCTTACTCCTTAATTGCATAACCACAAGTGTATAATCCCATTACTGTTTTTCAGTGTGTTTTTGGGATTTTACAATTTGTTTTACATACCCGCCCTGACTGGGGTCCCACCGCAGTCTGGTACACGATGGATTACTGTTTACATAAACTAACATAGTGCTCAGAATGTCCCATATATAAAGGAATGACTGGTCTACTTTTATATATGTTTGTGAGCTGACAATCATACTTCTTTCTATGCTAATGAACAATAATGTCATACAAATTCCATTATCCTGCTGTTTATCATAACATCACTCCTGTTTTATTGTTTTTTAGATACAAATAGTGCCAATGATTTGCACTGAGAGAACAGTACCTCTGAAGAGAGTCTTAAGCAGCCTCTTGAATCTATTCAAAGTTTGTAACATTACAGTATTTGAAAACTAGACTTTAGAAACATTCCATTTCTTGGAATCCTTTTTTTTTTTTTTTTTAAACTGATGATGTGATTTAGATTAATTTGACATAGGGACAGAAACTTGAACTCTCCCTAACAAACTCACCAGGGTCCACTAGGGGGAGCTGTGATGCAATGCAGTATATCTACAGTAAGTACTGACGCTCTTTAAATCTGTATTGACCCCAGAAGTGATTTATAAACCCACCTACTGCATTGGCATTACTAAATTTAATAGCAATCCACTGAAATACTGTAAGGTTATAAATGGCGGCTGTATTAAGGGCCACCACTCTTTAGATGTATTAAAATAGACTGTGTTTAGGAGGTGTATCTGACACAAGTTGTACACATGGTTTCATTGATTGAAATGTGTATAAGATATTAAAGGTAAAGTAAAAGTCTGAATCAACCTGCTTTTCTTATCAACATGCCAACTACTGTGTAACCAAATAACGTAATCTGTAGCACAAATTAACAAAACATTCCTGTTATTTGGTCAGTGAATATTCACGTATTACAAAGCACTTTAGCACAGCTGTAAATATCAGACGAAAGGCTGTAAAAGGTAACGGGGAAATTTAAAAAAAAAGGTAATATTTCTCACACAAATGTGCGTGCATTTTTCTGGAGAAACCCCTGCATTATGCATGCGACAGCGCAGTTTGCATTCGCTCAAGTTTACAGCAGTGTTGCTGCAGTCTGTCCAACACTGCGACGCATGGTACTATAATCATAACAGTTTAATAGCGTGTCTGACATACACGACTGCTGTAGTTTTATTAATCATTTAAAAAGGAACTCCCTTGTAAATCACTTTTGTTTAAAATAAAACATGCTATGCCTTTTGAAATGTCTCCCAGTGTTCAGTGTGTTATATGAGAAGTAGATCACTAACTTTTCACAGCTCTTTTGTAATTTCTTGACAGTGGGGGAGGGATATACTGTATATTTTAACTAATCCTTCCTCTGGGTGAGTTATGAAAAATCACAAAAGGAAAATAAATGTGTATTTATATTTGAAAATGTAATATGTGTACATTTAGGTTTGTTTCAATGCATCGTCTAAAATTTGTAAAGGATCATGGAATATCAAGAGCCTAAAAAAAGTTAAGAAAGTTATTTTGAAAACTTAAAAGAATTGTTTTATAACTGTCTCCTTTAAGACAAATTAGTTTGAAAAGCTGTGTTTGTTTCAGTATAGTCCTTCACAAATTTGAATAAAATGTGGCTTTTTTTAAAACAGAATCCTAGTTCTGTTTCACTGTGAAAATTCCTGTAATTTAAACTAAATTTATCAGACATTTTAAATATTTATTAGCAGGTTTTCATTTAAACTGTACGTCACTGTATAATTGACATATTACAAATGCATGTTCTTTTGATGCCAAAACATTCACAGGAATGGGTGTGTTTCAGTAAACAGGGTGCAGGATTTCAAACAGAAAGTGCAGATTATTATATGAAGTGTAAAAGAATAAACCATTTTGTACAATTTCTTATATGAAGCCAATTACTGTATGTGAGAATTCAATAAAGTAGCTGCATGCAGCCATTAACTATTCCTCGAGTCGATTTATTTCATTGAAGTCACCCAGCTTCTAAATAATGTAACTAACACCATATATGGTTAGCGACACAGGCTATACAAAAACATGCATTCAAAGAGTGACTGGTTTGATATCTTTAAGTACATAAAGCAGAGGTTTACATTTCACAAGATCAACACTTGCAAAAGTAACATACTGCATGTGCAGCCTTTTTGATACACGGTACATAGATCAGACTTGTATAAGATAATACAATGTGTGTAAGCTTTCAGTTGCTGTTGTATATCAGCTTGTGCAGTTTCAGAAAGAGGATATGAATGCTCAAATTGTGCACAATTATTTCAATTATAATACGAAACACCCTACACTACACATAACATATTAATTATAAAACACAGCAACGAAGAGTGTATTCGGGAACTACAATGCAACAAAGTGTGTATGCAACTTCAATTCTGTCATATGTTATCTGCACAGGATAACATTTGTACACAGGATAAGATGCATTAAAATTCGGACAATCGTTTAACGATTGTTTTACTGTACTGTACCTGGTTGACACTCTTTATTGGTAACAGTGACTAGTGAAATACTGCTCATGATGACAGCTGTATGTCTGCTTGTAATTCTAAAGACTTCTTAAGCTGACACAGCACACTGATCACTGCCAGTTCATCGTCTTCGAGAAGCTCCTCTCTCTTCGGTGGTGTGTGCTGAGCGTATCTATCCTGGGAAGAACAGCTGCTGCCGGTGTCGAAGTCATCATCATGCATCAGCGCTGTGGGTCTGTGCTGTTGAACCGAGATGTTATGTATTCTCTTCCCTCTTACTTTCTCATAGTGAAGGTTATACAGTGCGCTTATCTCATCGACTTCAGGGAGAAGGGTCTTGATCGTATCCGAAAATTTGCTTTTTACCCGGTACTTCTGGAATTTCTCTTGATGTATCCCTAAACTGGAAGCATTCTTGAAGGATCCGCTTGTTTGAGTGCTGTCACTTTCTCCTACTGTATCCGGGGGAAGGGAGGTAAGAATGCTATTGACCTTAGGCTTGTCGCAGTCCACAGGTGTGACACCATCAAGGTCTAGGGGCTTTCCTTCCATTGGTTCATTTTTCTGTGAGCTTTGTGACACTCTTGCCATGGCAATTGGAAGCTTGAAAACTGACATATAGCTTTTCTTCCTGGGCTTGGTTTGAACAGGGGCGATGGATTCTTCCAATTGAATTTGAGCAGTGTCAGCGGCATCGGGAGCAAAATGAGAAAAAGATTCATGACTTTTTTTTGCTTCTTGATTTTTAATCTGCCACTCGCTGAGGCAGCCGTTGTGATCCTTGTTGCTTTTGAAAAAGTCTTCTCTGTTTTTTTGCTGCTGGTCACTGGCAAAGCAACGCATATCGTCAAGGTTTCTAATGGTCTTCTGACATTGCATTGAATCAGTGGCATCCAGAAGCTTGTATTTGAGAGCACTTTTTTGTAGATTACTGTTTGAAAGATCAAAGATGTTGCTTACTGGAACACCACTGTTCTTGTGTTTCACTTTTTCTTCAGCATTTGGTGAACTAGTGTGGCCACACTTCTCAACCATTTCCATATTGAAGGAAGCAGTAGGCTTCCCACTAAAGTATAAATAGTCCATGGTAGGAGTAGCTTCATCAACCTCTTGATCATTCTCTTCCTTTACCATTGTGCTGAATAAGTCTCCATGTGTTCTTCTCTGATGTATTTCAATATCATCTTTCTTCAATTCATTTGGATCGATCCATTTCTCAGTGGTGGTGGTCTCATTGTCACACTCTGACATCTCTGTTGGAAATGTGTCTTCCTTATTTTGGAGGACCCATTCTTTTTTGTTGTTTTCAAATAGTTTGTTTTCCAGAAACATGTTGGGAGACTTTAAAACTGTTGCTGCTTTACTTATACCACCCTGGATTTGAATGCCAACTTTATTCTCAAGTAAAGCATTCTGATACCATGGTTTATTTTGCAGCACAGCAGTCTCTTTAGAGATTGCCTCTGAATGTCTCATATCGTCCAGGCTTGAACTTCTGCCTTGAAAACCATGGAGTCTGGGAGGTGAATTCAAGTCATTTTCATAAACTGACTCAGAATCTGCTATAAATGCTTCCTTGCTCTTGCAGCTCTGCGGGTCCTTAGTATTGCTTGACATATTGTCTGCGCTTTTAATAAAAGACTTTTGTGACGATGTGTTAGTAATGTGAGCATCATGCTTGTCTGTTAAAGCAGCCTCTGATAGTGTAGACACAGCGTTTCTAGTCTCTTCTTGTTCTTCATGTAACATTTGCATTGCAGGTAAACACTCTGTTTCATTGCAGGGCTGAATACAGACCACACACTCAGCCTTGTGTTCTTCAATCCCTGCCAGTTTATGTAAAGATGGCACAGGTATTGGGTTGGCATTGAAAGCTGGTTGAACATTAACCAGTTTAGGGACTCCAAAATAAAACATCTGGCTGCTGTCCCTGTGTGTAGGTTCCAGCCTGCATGGTCCTTGATTAGTAGGATCTTTCATTACTGGCAAACTGATACTGCTCTTGAGCCCGTTAGGCTGGTGTGAAGTGCTCTCTGCGTCTTTGTCTTGAGAAGGTAATGGCATTGCACATCTCGGTACTATAAACAAACACGACAGACTTTTTATAAATACATTCTTTTGAAAAATGCTATTGTTTTGATGGTTTTAAAGGTAAAACAGCACATGGATTTAGTTAATCTTTCCTTGAATGCAGTACTATTCAGTATATTATTTAAATGTTATTTAAAAACAAAAAAACAGAGTCATGTAATCTCCTGATCCAAATACAAAGCTGTTGATTTTTAATAATGTGTTAGTTACCAAAAATAACCAATCATTTAATGTAAGATTTGTT
>NW_024472942.1:0-2000 GCF_017654505.1 Polyodon spathula | reverse complement strand
CCTCCATCTTTGTCCTCATGTTCTTTTACCTTCATATCTTCTTGTAATTTTGCCGATTCTTCTTCACCAAAGTATTTCCTTCTAACCGGCCGGATCTCGTTAGCTACCCCCAAGTCCTGATCAACTTCATCCATATCAAGAACCTCTGAATCCGAGTCTTGCCTCACTTCCCATGTAGATTCAGGCACATACAATGGGCTACCACTTCCAATGCTTTCTGTAGCTTTTTCTTCAGATTCAGCACAACGAAGGAAGAATCCTCCACTCTGCTCACTAGGTGTAGGATCAACACTGCTTGTGGCCAGCGGTCTAAAAGGCCCAAATGCCCTCTCCATTGGGAGTTGCACAGATTCTGTAAGAGCTGAGTCTGTAATGTTGGCAAAGTCAGAGCTGGAAATGGGTGTGAAAGTACGGTTTAGATCTGGATCTGCACAGTTCATAACTTTCGCTCGTGTCGAAGGCAAATTTCCATCAACCAGCCTCTTGGAAGTGGCGCCCTTGTGTCTCCCTTCTCCACTTTCCTGCTCTTTGTTGACATTCACAGACTTCTCTTTTGCTGGTTTTAAGGCCGCAGGCATCAATGGTTCCAAGAAAAAGGAACTAGGTTGTGAGGAACTTTCATCCTGTACCCTAGGTGACCTGGCTGTTGTGGCCCTTGATGAGATGCTCTGCAGCTCAACGTCCCCTTGGTATGGAAGATGGCTATTTATTCCCTCCTCAGATCTTATGATAGCTATGAGTTCTTCTTCCTCCTCATCCTCTATACTGACATTCCTAAGCAAGCCTTGTCCATTGACCTTTCTGAGGCCAGTTTGTGGCTGATGTTTCGGTGTTAGGTTGATCACGTTGGAAGCCAGGCTATCTTTGCTGATTGACCTGGCGAGACTGACACTGTCACCAGAGGCGATATCTATGTCACTGTCGGTTGCATAATGAAGAGCATATGGTGTAGGTTGGGAGACAGGTCTACAAAGAAAAACGACAGAAAAACAGTCAGTAAGAATTAAAAAAAAAAAAAAAAAAAAAAAAGATTGTTGGTGCAAATTTAAATCTAATGCTATATCCTATAAAACCTGTTGATATTGTATTGAAGCTTACATACAGTGTTAATCCAGTTTAATTACTACCAGCATAAATTACATATGCACAAAAAAATACTGAGAATGGGCACACATCAGTACTTCACAGCAGTTTGCCAAACATGACTTCTTTAAAATAGGAATATAAACTAAACATACATATAAACATAACAATACTGTTATAGACGACTCTTCAGCAAGCAAAAGGTTGCCATTGTTCAAATTTGCCATACACAGCTTTCACTGTGTGCCTAGACAATTAATAGATGGCTGTCACTGTACCTCTGTTTCTTATCTGGCCATGCTACCACTGACCCCCTTGGCTGTCCATCATCTCGAGTGAGCGAGTTGGAACGATGGCGAAGACCTAATTTAAACCAAAAAAAACAAAAAACTCAGCTGTCTGTCAATGTCTAAAGTCAGGGTCTAACAATACCACACTTAGCAAAGCTTGGATTCGTAACATAACACTGCATGCATTATTATGAGAACATCTAAAACAGCTATTGCAATTGATTATAATACCTAATGACGACTTCCTCCTAGTGTACATGCTTCACCTACCCATTACTAACACTGCAGTTGGCAGCAAAAAGTAGGTACTGTTGCATAGAGTAATGTTCTGCAGAGGTATCAGATGATGTATTTTAAAATATGGTAAATGTAAATACTTTGATTTAACCAGACACACATCTAGGAGTCATAGATCAAGGTTGCATTAAGCACCAAACCCTGTAACAATCTTGGAAAGACTGATCTGTCAGCTTAGAGCTTACCTGGACTCTCCTCTCCCTGCAAGGATTTCTGTTGCTTCTGCCTTAGAGGTAGCAATGGGTGAGACAGGCTATATGCTGGACTTCCCTTACTCCTGAGCAAAAAAAAAAAAAAAAAAAAAAAAAAAAAAAAAAAAAAAAAAAAAAA
>NW_024472941.1:0-2825 GCF_017654505.1 Polyodon spathula | reverse complement strand
ATTGCTTTAACTATGGGGCATGAAATTGCTATACTTCACAACTCATTTTAGCACTGTGTGATCAGTAGCTGTCTCAGTAGATGACTTAGTCATTCGTTGTGTAAACAGTATCTAGACTCTCTGTAGTATGTAAAGTGAATCTACTGATTGCTCTGGTTATGACCAAGACAATATGTTTCGCAGAGAACAGATTCAAAACACTTATTTCCAGACATAAAGAAAGTCAAACACAGTTTGACTTTCATGGAACTCTCTTGGAGTGATTTTGGCTTCTTTACCAGTCTAGAACAGTTTCATGAATATAAAACTGAATATAAATTGGAAATCACTGACAAAAGGATAACAGGAACATTTAAACACATGCAGATGTATCCTGTTGAGTCAGACTTGCCCTGGCTGCCCGTGGTGGCCCTACACCATTGACAGTGTTATGGCAGATGTTTCTAATTCATTATCCAATCCCTGTAATCTTTTTACACTGGGGACTCAGCTTCTAGGTAAAATGCAACCGCGCAGTTAAGATACTAATTGAATTTATGAATTGAACTTTATTAGCCTGATATTAATCGAAGAGTCAAGTTGCACTGATGTGTCACAGCTATGTCTGTTGACTTGCCTTATCAGTTTCTCTCAGTCGCTTCACTGTCTGGATTCAGGACAATAAAAGTCAAGTACCAGGAAGGCAAATGGGATTTACTGCCTCGGGTCAGGTGGTTTTCCTACAAAACTGGTTTGTTAAAACAGCAAACAAGCAGAGCACCCGCTTACAATACCAGTGCACCTGTGCCAGGCTGAAGTCAATAACAAAACAGCTGTGGGAAAGACTTATCAAAGGAGATTTTGTCAACTGCAGTTTTTATTTATTCAGGAGAACTGTTTAGTTCAGTTTTTTATTAACTGGTGTGTAGCTATTGTTTTAGGACTGTAATTACCAAACTACAGGTATATAAAAGCAAATATACAAGCCCGCTTAGGATGAAGTCTGGCCTGCCTCAATACAAGTTGATTTAAACAGGCCTGATCTTTGGTCTAAAGTGGGATTACCCAATCAGCTCTATGTGACTCAAACTGTGAAAGCTGTTCAAATGCATACAGTTAATTTTATTTAATTTTTGTTTTTCAATTGTTGTCAGTTATTTAACAGGTTTCATTCACCTTTATGAAGCTAAATTAATTCTATAGGGTGATGCATGACTTTTGACCATAGCTGTAGATGCTTATATGTTAGTATTGTACTACGATTGCTACTACTGCATTGCAATCGAAGACCAT
This sequence comes from Polyodon spathula, assembly GCF_017654505.1. NCBI lineage: Eukaryota > Metazoa > Chordata > Actinopteri > Acipenseriformes > Polyodontidae > Polyodon > Polyodon spathula. The sequence goes on along the minus strand of NW_024472941.1, from coordinate 1,553 downwards.
TTTATAAAAGTAAACAGATGATTGTACTAACACGCCCCGTTTCTCACCTGTTTTGTCTGCTAAGAAAGGAAGCTCGCTCTCCCAATTGAAATGCCCCCTCTTGAACTCTGTAAATCATTAAGATGGCCCACAGCTCATTGTTAGCTAACCTTTGTTTCCTGGTTAATAGAGCGCAGTGTACTAGGCGTCACTCCCTGAATTTTACCGCCAAACACAGCCCCTTCCCTCCACAGTACAGCCAGGTACCGGCCTGCATTCCAGGTCTATATGCATTAGCTCTAACTCATAGATTGAGCATTCACAACTCAGTGCCTGCATTCTGGTTCTCATACAGGCATTGAGATTCAGTAGAAGTCAAGTGCCTTCAAATGATTGACTTGGTTAACTGACAAAACCAAAACTTACAATGACCCTATTTGTAAGTGGCTACAGTGGTCAAACCGAAGTTTCATGTTTCAATTTCCTCGGAGCGTTATTGATGGTACTCAGTCAGAGCAAGAACCTCCTTTATTTTTTTATATTTCAGAAAGTGAAATTCAAACATGAACAAGGGGGTGGTACTGGGTCAACTAAACACAACAAAATGAACGCACTCACAGTTTGTTTCCGGTCAAAAACATGTGGAGTGATTTTTAACCACCATTCATGAAGCACAGATGTTGAGGTCAGATGAGATACATTCAAACAATCACAGTTGCCAAACAAGACTAGTTCAACACAACTGGTGTTCCTTGTGCAAGCAAACTATTTAAATGATTGGCAAAGAGCTTAAAGCAAACACATAACCTTTTTATCTACCCCCACCTTTCCCAACCTTGAACGTGCTTGCAGCTCAGTTCCATTGCAAAATCCCTTTAGAAAAGATTCCATGCCAAAAACTACACGTAACTGCTCTTATAAACACGGGGGCCGAATACCATCATGGTATCAGCCTTAACCTAATGAGCTGTTTGCTTTGCTTGAGCTCTCGTTCCAAAGCATACTATTATTTGGAACAGGCAGATATTCCCACGCCCTAGGTTTGTTGTTGAATGCTTCCTGTTGACGCTTTTAGAGATGGGGAGTGCTGGAGTGTGTTATTTTCTGCATGCTGTAGCTGTGTTTCTTCAAGTAAGAGAAATGGAAACTTGTCAAGGGTATTTTATAAATTACATGCAAGGTAATATTTGATGTCTCTGCAAAGTGCTGACAGATGGGAGGAACAGCACTGCAGGGCACCCACCTCGCCTCGAGAGTAAACAGGTTTATCTACTAAAGTCTTGATACTATTGGTTCATTATCGAGGATACTCAATATGGATTTGCATAATGGCTAGCCTGTGGAACAGAAAATCCCTCAATACTTTTTGCCTTCAGGCACTAAAACACTATGCAGGTTTTGATTTCACATGGTTATAGCCCAGGTAATAAATCCATAAGTGCTGCTCATAATTACTGGCACCACCTTTGTGACAACCAAAAAACGCCTGAAGACATTTATGCAAATAAAGGATGGAACATTTGCATATCGGTGATGGATAAGCAGCAGGTTGCCAAGTACAAAAGGGGTCCTGG
>NW_024472940.1:0-9000 GCF_017654505.1 Polyodon spathula | reverse complement strand
AACATCTCCCCGTCCAGGTGTGTCTACTCATAGACCTCACCTCGGGCTCACATCTTTAGGTTGTTGTTTTGTTGTGTGCTATCCTGGGCTTGCTGTGTGTAGAACAGGGCTTGAGTCACGACGGGTTCCCTACATCCACAGAGCTGGAGATGTTGTTTATCTTTTTTGACCTGCTTAAATACCTGCCAGCTACAGGCAGGTGTCACTCACTACCTTAGCCAGATGACTATCATCCCAGCTCCAACCCAAGGCATTCTGGGGGATGTAGTTTTGTACATTGCCCTACATTTTCCTCCCCTTACTCTGCCACAGTAGTTTGATCTGTAGAAGCTCCTGGAGCAGGTTGTTTAAACAGATGCTGCTGGAGCTGCAGCTGTTAAGAGCAGTCTGACTAAACAAAATGACCTGGTCACTACAGTAGAAGGGTCTTTGCTGCAGGCTTTGTCCTGGTACCATGTGTAATGTTCTGTCGTCTCTGTTATGCAAAGAAATACAAAGGTGGCATTAATGCTCAAACTTGATCTTATTTCCATGTTTTTGTGTATCATACATGTCAGAGTTTCTGACCCTCACCCTAAAGAATTAACTAACTTTTATTCATAAAGTTGAACAAAAGCTGCTGAATAACGTTACGTTAACATATTGAATTACATACCGCCTTGTAGTTTTGCATATACTTGACAAAAAACTGACAAAAATTTCAAAATCTATCAATGAATCTATCTATGACTGTTGCAGCAGCAAAGGTCATTCAAAATGATCTAGACAAGATTCAGAACTGGGCAGACACATGGCAAATGACATTTAATAGAGAAAAGTGTAAGGTACTGCACGCAGGAAATAAAAATGTACATTATAAATATCATATGGGAGATATTGAAATTGGAGAAGGAATCTATGAAAAAGACCTAGGAGTTTTTGTTGACTCAGAAATGTCTTCATCTAGACAATGTGGGGAAGCTATAAAAAAGGCTAACAAGATGCTCGGATACATTGTGAAAAGTGTTGAATTTAAATCAAGGGAAGTAATGTTAAAACTGTACAATGCACTAGTAAGACCTCATCTTGAATACTGTGTTCAGTTCTGGTCACCTCGCTATAAAAAAGATATTGCTGCTCTAGAAAGAGTGCAAAGAAGAGCGACCAGAATTATTCCGGGCTTAAAAGGCATGTCATATGCAGACAGGCTAAAAGAATTGAATCTGTTCAGTCTTGAACAAAGAAGACTACGTGGCGACCTAATTCAAGCATTCAAAATTCTAAAAGGTATTGACAGTGTCGACCCAAGGGACTTTTTCAGCCTGAAAAAAGAAACAAGGACCAGGGGTCACAAATGGAGTTTAGAAAAAGGGGCATTCAGAACAGAAAATAGGAGACACTTTTTTACACAGAGAATTGTGAGGGTCTGGAATCAACTCCCCAGTAATGTTGTTGAAGCTGACACCCTGGGATCCTTCAAGAAGCTGCTTGATGAGATTTTGGGATCAATAAGCTACTAACAACCAAACGAGCAAGATGGGCCGAATGGCCTCCTCTCATTTGTAAACTTTCTTATGTTCTTATGTTCTTATGTACTACTATTATGGCTTCTGGTAGACTTTTGCAACATCATTGTGTAGTTTCTTTGATTTTATGCTGTTAAATAAAATATCTAAGTTATATTAATATAGTTTTGTTTTAATGATGTCTCCATCCTAAAATTCTAGGTGGTGCAATGCTTTTGGCCATATCTGTAGGTTGCCATTGAGAATGAGTTTTGTCAGAGCAATATCAAGTGTTCCATTAGAGACAGGCAAAGTCTTTGAAATCTTTATTTAAATTGAAATTGCTGCCTGCGATTAAAATGAGATTTTTTAAAAAGGTCAACCCTAACAAATGGTAATTTGCACCAAGATATTTTTCTTCCTTTCCCCCTCCACTTGCCTTTTACTTTGTCAGTTTTTTTTGCAATTGATTTAAAAGAAATCTCATTTTCTAACTATACACATCTAAGAGGGAAATATTTAAATGTCGTTTACAGGTAGTTTTGAACACTTTATATTAATAGCCATGTAATTACATTGTAACATATGGGTAATTACCAAATGATTACTACTGTGCAATTACATGGAAAGGGCCTTGTGAACAACATATTGTTACCTGGGGTAATTACCATGTGATCATTTTTTCCACCAGTTGTTACCATATTATTAACTGTTTCAGTTCCAAGTGATCAATTGACTTTTAATTTAAAAAAATAACTTTCGATTGGTGAAAGGAGAATACAATCTTTGCACATTGCGGCAATGGGCAGGCTGGTTTGCTGTTGGCCAGATGGTAGTATAGAGAGTCCAGTTTTTGTCCAGTACAAGCACAGAGAACATGTTCTAAGTTATGTTCATATAGTTTTATTTTTTTTAATTATTTCTCAATCCTAAAACTCTAGGTGATGCAAAACTTTTGGCCAGTGGTACATCATCTATTACTGTCCGATGCATTCTACTCCTTAAAAGGCAAACGTTTGAACAATCCACCATAATATTGCAATGGGATACCAGAGCATAGTGGTTTACCGCTGTGGTGCTACAGGTATAGCTCAATTGTAATTTGTAGCACTGCAGTACCAGTAGCAGCTTCATACCATCAAAGCTGCCATTGTGACAACCCTTTACATGATCCCTCTCTGGAGATCATTTGGTGAGGATATAAAAGGAGTCTTGAGCTCTGTTGATTTGATACGGTCAGAGCAGTACCCGTGCATGAGACTTTGTGTATGACTGAATAAGAAAATGCGCAGAGGAAGTCTCACCCGTTTACCACAACGAGCAAACAGTACCGAGATGTGCGGGAAACCTGGAGAGATGACTTAACATTATCAGTTTCCCTGCCAGACCACAATCACAGCAACAGGAGCCACCAGCCGCAGCTGCTGCTGCTGAATCTTTGGATGTTTGGCAATACTGACCTTCAAATCTGGGCCCTGCGAAAGATAAACAGACTTCTCATAAGATATAAAGAAACATTTTTAGTATCACTCAGATTGAGGCTTGGTGCCTCGTTTCCGAAGGGAAGTGTAAAGCTTGTTTTTAAAACTCCCCACTGACTGGTGATAGGAGCCATGGCCCCTATTTGTTGAACAGCACAAGTTTGAATCATGTATCCGAGGACTAAAGATAACAAAGTGCCCACAGACATATTGAGAAACTTCCTCACTATCATGCTAAACCTTTAAAATTAGATTTCTGTTTAAGTGTTAAATGCTTCATATTTTGAAGTCTTGTTGTCCCTACACTAAAACCTGTCTAGGACAAAAAGCTAAAGCCAAGCTTTATTTTAAGAGGCACTTTTTAAATGTGTTAACTATTAACAGCTATCTTACTAACATATTAACATGTTGTTCATTTTTTGTTAGTCAATGATATGGGGTTACATTTTAAGTTTTTGCTATATTAATGTAGTAATATATAGCCAAGGAAATCAAGTTTTATTTTTTATTAGTTTATAAATAGGTAACATGTATCTCTTACACCAAAAGAGATGTCATCTTTAGAGGTCATAGTAAAGGTTATTAGAACGCCTCCATACTCTTAGAAAAGATGTGTTCTTTATAGAACCATTAGAGTCATATTTAGAGGCTCTAAATTTGAAGCATGTTATTTAAAACTGAACCTTATTTAAACCATGCATGGCCAAAAATGGTAGAACTTGTTCAGTTTGGGAAAGAGAACTGCAAAGCTAAGCTGAGTGTTGAGTATAGGAATCTTGCAGTAGGGGTAATGTGTTTTGAGTAGTATATTTGAAAATGTGTAATTCAGCAAGATGTATTTATTTAGAATTAGTGAATCAGTGAATCAAACAAACAAACCTATTCAATTGTTTCACTAAACTGAATTAATCAAACGAATCGAGTCAGTAAAAAGAATCAAACTGCACCACAAGTTTTCAGCCAGAAAATAGCGTGCCTATCAATGTTTAAAGCCTGGTTCCCATACGCACTAATAAATGATCAGTTTAATGCACGCACTAAAATGAATGTCCTTTAGTAAATGTTGTGTGAATACAGCTCATCTCATTATTCTGAGCTGGATGCTCATTTAAATACATTATCACGCATTACCATACAAATCACATATTCATTCTGATTACCATAGTATGGCACAATAAAATCAGTGTGCACCATAATATACAGACTGTTTCTCCCGATAATTAATACAATTGCAACAGTAAATGCGGAAATCTTTAGCATGCACAGTAATTGCAATTATCACGCACCATAAAGTTTAGTGGCCTTTCATAAATGAGGCCTAATATGTGGTTTGTAACACAACAGAGTTAACAAGGATTTCAGCAAAACAGTTTGTATTCTGTGTTGTTGTCAGGTTTCAAAAGCATCACTAATGAAATCATCAGTTTTTGGCACAGCGATGTATTTTTCATAATCAGTTCAACTGTGTGAACTTGCCAGTGTTGCCTATGTCTATAATGGCATGTGTCTATAAAACGAAACAAAAAAAAAGCCATATAATTAACAGGATGTGATAACACAGTGAAATGCTTTTCTGCATTGACATATAAAGATGATCTCTACAAAACCTATTATTACACAAAATACACACACTTTTTTTTCCTGCTGAATTTATTTTTTAATTTGAAATGTTTATTTTCGCTATGTTATTGTAAAAGTAAAATCTTGTATTTAAACATTATCTGTTTACCCTTTAATTGTTCTTTGCAATTTGGATACTGCAAATTATTGTTATTGTCTTCAGCACAGGGCAAATTCCAATAACTGGTACTGATACATAAACAATGCTGTGCTATCGCAGATCATGTCTACAATCACCAGCATAAAAGGTTTATTTGGTTATTTTATTCCAATCTCTAGCAGAAAAGTAGTTCTTCTAGTATTGCCACCTACACATTTTTCATATTTGCTCAGCTTGCCCATGCTCTTCAACGATGATGGTTATCTATGCTAAATAAATCCAACTTCTCTAGTAAAAACAATTAAAGTTATTGAATAGCAAAATATACTGTCACAAAATGGGACAGGGTGCTCTCTTACACACGCAGTGTAATAAATACCAGGAAATGAATTTATGTTTAGTGGAGCACACAGCCTTGGGTGCAGGAAAAGGCAATAGAGACCAGAGTACAAGCCTAGCGCTTTACACTTCAGCATTATGCAGCTTCAAACCCAAGCTATATCAGTCTACTCAATTCCAGTCTCTCAACTTGGTTATGCAATTTAGCCTCTGCTATCTCCACCCATTAATGATTCACTTCACGGTCGTTCCTAAACCCTCCCTGTATTTGTGCTTGCACGGGAGTTGAGCCCACAGCAATCCACAAAAGCAAAATAAAACACAGGAGTTAATTTAGCAAGGGCCACCCCCTAATTATGCAACAAACTCCTCCAGGTGGCTGTTGATTCCACGGCAGTCAAGCCGGAAACGAGTGCCTAAATACAGGGGCCAGTGTGAAACGGAATCATCCCTAAAATGGGTCATGTAGTTCTGTAGGGGTCACCCCCCAGGTCCCTGCTACCATGTGTAAAAATCCCTCTCCAACAACCACATAAAGAATGACAGAGCAAGCACTCTCGGGTTGACTGTAAACACATATAACTAATGCTTACAGGTTTCTTTAGACATGGGGGTGCAGCTGCTCTGGTGTAAAGCACATTTAGTAAAGTATATTGCAGGATTTCTTTATTTTTCTGCTGAAACCATTTTCTTGGCATCCCTGTTGATCACAGCTGCATTTGATATAATGGAGCAACCACACACATTCAGGAAATCCAGATGCAAGTTTCCCCATTGCCCAGGATGCATTGGTGGCCTCCTGCAGCAGGGAGTATACTTGCAGTAAAGTCTTGTGCTGATAGCACAGGGTAGGCAGTCTAGTGGTGAGGGCTGTGTGGAAGTGAGGCGATCCTGGTTTCATATCTCAGACACTTCCTTTATAATAAGCTTGACCCCTAGTTTGGTCAATTCAAGTCTCTGTTCCTCAAGAAAAAGAAGAAAAAAAACCTTTGTATTTAACATTACATTAGCAGTGTTTTACCCTGAATTAACCCTACCACAGCACTACCAGCAGTAACAACACAATGGATTTGAAGGAAATCATGTACTGGGCCCTTGCAGGCTAATGTAACAGGAACTGGATGGAGGCTGGGTATGAACCACTGGGTTTAAGACAGGCAGTCGTTCAGAGAACTGTAGGGTGACCGAAATCCTGTTTAGAGCGTTGCTAACCTCTGCTTGTACTGTTGAACTCTTTTAAAAAACCACTCGTACTGCGTTGACTGGAAATCAAAAGCATTTGCATGCCTTGATTTGAAACGCCCACGCTCGCATGTCAACTGGGACTTGAGCAAAACTCACCTTGCTAGAAGTTCACAGTGATATATATGCCAACATAATGCTTTGCAGTAAGGCACAGAAATATCAAAACAAGATAATAAAGCATTGTAAAAAAAAGGAAAACATGTTTAATCTAGGAAAGCAATAACAATGACAAAATTACAGTGCAAAGGTCTGTTTTTATAATATTTTAATAGAGCCAAATCAAATTGTGGAATCCAAAAAATTGAAGGCAAAGCTTTTAGTAAAAATACATTGTAATTATGCTGTTACATATATACGCTGATTAAAAAATATATATATTATAAACACTTTTCTACTGTGCAAATACACTAATAGTATAATTACAGAAATGACTGTAGTACAGCTTTTTCACTGAATCATACATTTTCCTTTGTGCAATCTGATGTGTAAACACGTCACTCTGTATTCACTTGGTACAAACAACAGTGCCTGTCAGTGACCACATAAAGCTGACCATTCCACTTTTAAAAAATAACTAGAAGGACCTGCTTCACAGGTAACTAAGGCAAGTAAACGGTTAACCCTGCAAGGCACTGCTAATCTCTGAGCTGGGTCTTAGACAGTGTGCTGAGCACACACACTGATTAGTGGATCTGGTTAGTGGAAGGGTGCAGGATTCATGTGGGAAAGTCATTGATAAAGACAGAGGGGGCAGATGTTTTCCTGAACTTTCCGATCAATAGAGGCCTTGGAGAATGGGCAAGACAATCAAAGAGAGATGCTGCCTAATAAATGAATGGGGATTTCTGACTCCCTGTAGGACACTGTGCTGAGATAGTGATTAGCAGGAAAACAAAGGGACTGTGAGCACTCAGTCAAACTGTTCAACTATCCTGGAGGTTGTCTTGATTGATGGGTGGACAGAAGGAGGACACAGGGCTTTAGAGGACAGATTCAGGCTTTTTGACTCTAAATATTAATTTAGCAAATTACATGTTATATTTCAGTTCAGTAACCAGCCAGCTGAATCGATAATAGAAACCATATCCGTCTGGTGGAGCGTCTAGGTGCAGAGGACTTCATGTTTCACCACCAAGCTTGTGGTTGATCTCGTGCTTCTTGTTTTCATCTTCGCCTCTGACCTCGTCACCCCTAACAGAACACGCTGTGGGAGTCTGCAATAAACCACGACACAACAAACAAGAACCAGGACTGCTGCAACGCTAGTCTTGACTTTTTTAATCCCCACAGGTTGTAACCCCTTAATGTGCTAGTGGAAAGACATCTGCTAATCAACGTGGTTAGATAACATTTCTGTTTGCTCATTATCAAATACAGATTCCATAATGGGCCATATAGGTTTTAGAAACGTGTTTCTACTTTGCATTTCAAAGGAGAGCTTTATGACACTCAAACTGGTAGAGATGTTTAAACTTTGATCTTGGTAAACAATGCTACTGGCCATATGCTGAGACACACCTTCACTAAGCTGCCTGCAGCTGAAAGGCAACACATGCGAATCTCTTCTCAGGACTCTGCTCTGTCAGTATTTACTTATTAACAATGTGAAGTGTGGGGGAAATCTGCAAAACTAATACACTTTTAGAAGGCTTCATGTGGGGCAAGGGGAACTGGTTTACTCAGCAAACAGTTCTTCCAAATTTGCAAACTTGTAACCGCTTTACCACAAAACAGACTTTGTGGATTGTTCGTCAAAGCTTGTTTTAGCTCTAGGGATATCGCCATCCCTGCTTTATAGCCAAAATATATCCACCTGCTACTATGGGTTTTTTTTTTTTTTTGGTTGCAGTTTATGTAACTAATCATTTATTTTTTCATAATGAATGATAGTAATACTTAAACCACAGAGTGTAGACAGTAAATAACATGGGCATGAGCATGATTGATTTATTAATTACACACACAACTGCAGGGTATAATTGACTTCATTCTTGACAAGTAATAATAGTAATTTACCTTAACTGTGTTGACATGTGGCATTGTCGTCATTGTTCTTACTTGGCATGCACTTTCATTCACGATGTGCAGTTTTGAAAGAAGCATATTATATTGCAAACATTCATTTTAAAATATGAAATCTGGTGCTACTGTCCTACACTATGGCACCACTATTGGTAAGATCTCAGCTGGCTTGCCTTCCCTTCCAGGAACACTTCCTAGGTCATTTCAACACAGCTGTGTCTTTGGGGCCAAGCATCTTACTGGCTGCAAAGTATGTCAGTCAATAGGGGAGGCAGCTGGTTGGTTACTGACAGGAAAGAAAGCCCTGAAGGGGTGGAGATAAATTCACTCCACGAGAAAGGACCATGAAAGTGCAAATGCAAGCAGGGCCCTCAGAGAGAGAATGATTTAAAATAGTGTAGCTCCACATATTATATTTACTGAGACATGTTTTCTAAAACTACACATTGGAGACCTACAGTATATATAGTGAATTGATATGCACAGCGTGGCAAATGTATGGAATTATATTATAAGCTGAATCAGGCTTTTGATTTTATCAGGATAAGAATCTATAGGCCCCTTTGTTGGCACGATCAAGGTGACATCTGGTTTCTAGAAATTCATTTCACAGACCAAACACACAGAATCAATAACCTAAAGACATGCATTGTGCAACATTGTGTGTAAGCTTTTTAGCAAAAATCTGAAACCTTTTTTTCCTCTAGTG
>NW_024472939.1:0-25000 GCF_017654505.1 Polyodon spathula | reverse complement strand
AAACACGGCACATCAATATCCAGCTGTCAAAATACCGAAAAAAAAAAAAAACATTTTGTAGAATATTGGCAAGATCGGTTTATTTGATCTACTGTCAATATCTAATCAATCTTTCCTCACCTGTCTGGGGTCTGCACTAGCATGGATACAAAGCAGCCCTGTGTCTTCATAGCTGTGGTGGTAAGCCGTTGCGTTGTACATCCAGTGGTGCCTAGAACACATGATGAAAATGATCTAGGGAGGATGAGGTTCATGCAAGTGTCACTTTCACAAACAAACAGTACACCTACATCGTGTCCATGTTGCCAGTGATATTTATCCTTCCTGGTGATAGTACAGACCGTATAAAGCAAAGTGGACAGGGGTGTTAAAACCCTTTGTTGTGGCCCCTATCAGAAGTGAATCGAAATCCATAAAGGCATCAGGATAGCCCTCCATGCAATCTCTAATAGTCTCCAGCATACCTGTTAAGGACATTGAGATAGAGCCTGGTAAACATTCCCTTTCCGGGTCCACCTGCTGAAAATGAACCTCCCCCTCCCATCATCATATTCAGCACTGCAAAGGGAATGAAGTCATCTTCCTGAAAATCAATTCACAAAAATACAAATGGGTGATCAATTTCAACTAAACAGGTCAAAAATCATGCAATCATTTTTGTTTTTAACTGGATTCCAAATTATTTAGCCCATATGTTGAATTCTAAACTAACCAGGAATGAACAGCTTTCCAATCCAATCATGATGTGAGTCAGCTCTGGCATTGGAGTGGGTCCAAGACTGACATCAGACATGTCCTTCTCACTCTGGAGAAACAATAGAGCACACAACTTAGAACCAATCAAAATGACTGTAAAACAGAAACAAAAAACAAAGGGTGTTTCACAGTGTCTTACCTTGACGATGCCCCCTGTGTATTGTGCCACAGAGAGGTCCACATTTCCAGTCTTCCCTGCCCCCCACACCGGCTTCACTCCCAGCAGGTACTTCCTAGCACACTCTACCAGTTGGTCATGCTCTATACCCACTCCAGCCAGTACCATGCGCTCAGGGCTGTAGTAGTTGCGCAGGTAGCCGTGCAGCACGACCTGGTCAATCTTGTCAATGTTCTCTAGGGGGCTGAAGCGGGGCAGGCCCACTGTGTTTCCCCGATACGCAGCCTAGGAGGGAGAGGGGATAAGTGGAGTTTAATGTTATGAAATGACATGCTTCAGATCCTCTCAGCCAATCATAATACCCGATTCACAGTCAAAGAATGACTTACCGCATGGATCATCTCAGTGAGGAGAGGCTCAGGATCAGGTCTCATGTTCAGATCTTCCAGCTCAAACCTCACTGCCATCCGTGTCATCTCAATTTCATCATCTGAAAGATAAAGGAACAGAATCAGATCTTGGATAAAGGCAATTTCACTGCCACTGTTAATAATAAACATTACAGTGTATCATCACATACTGTTCGCTCCATTCCATACATGATCAATACAATGCATTCTGGATTCCTGCTATTTCTTTACTTTTATAAGACTCTAAACTATCAGAACAATCCCAGATGAAAACATGAAACCTACAGTGTGACAGTAATTCCTATCAGGAAGAAATATTTTGTTAGCTCTGTGCTTTACATGTGTTTTCCCAGTTCCCTTTAAAAAATTATCCATTAACAGTCACAACCTTTTCTCTTTATTAAATCAAATGGTGTCTACCTGTTAGCCTTGGCTGCAGCACTACATCAGACAACAGGTTGACCACAGTCTCCAAACCTTTCACCTCCGCTGACACAGCATACATTGTGGTGTCTCTGTGAATAAAGGCAGCAAGATTTTCACTTCAGTTCAGCACAACTTGGACAGTCTTTTGCAGGATTCTGTATTGCAGTACCTGGAAGTCTGGCAGTCGCAGATCCCTCCATGTTTCTCCAGAGTTAAGAGGATTTCATCCTTGCTTCCATATTGGGCGGTAGACTGAAAAATGGAAGGATAGGATAGGATAAACTCAACAGGATACGTTCAATTGATCGCAACAACGGTGGGAGTGAATAAATGGGCTATACAAATCACAAACATAAAGAAGAATTACAACTGTAACACGACTTACCGAAAAAGCCAGTTTCTCAAGAAAATGTGAAATGCCGCTGGGATATTTTGTCTCATGTCTGGATCCTGAATTGACTAAAACTAAAAGAAAATAAATGCTTTTTACAATGGCAAACAATGTAAAACTGTTTCAGGCAAAGTTTTCAACTTGAAGGTAGGCTAGTTTTCCTTTCTTAGATGTTTTACTTCAGCTTTCAGCTAAGACCCTTACACCCCCATCATCATCTGCCCAGTCACTGATATTAAACCTGTTGTTCCAGGTTCCCAGGGGAAACATTATCTGTAACACACCATGAAAGAGTCAACAAGCTTTGCTAAAGCTGGAACTTTCACTAATTGCAAGCCTTAAAATATAAAAATTAAATACTCACTCATAATAAATTAATATTTAATAGATCATAGTTAAATATTAAAGAGTGTAAAATAAGTAATTACAGCATGCAACAACAAAAAAATAATTATTTATCAGAACAACTAAAACTTCCCCCACCAAGTGTACCCTCAAGCAGCTGATAAGCATGTTCTTCCTGGTAACGTCTCTGTAAATCAGGACTTACTTCCTACTGTACAGAACTGGCCAAACTTATTCTGGGAAGCCACTCTGAGCCCATTTTCCAGAGTGGTTATTTTAGTTTCGTACTTCTCCTGCCCATCTACAGTTGCAAAAACTGGCTTGGGCGTGCCTGGAAGAGCAGTGGAGAGCGAGATATTGGGGTATCCGGTGCCACTGCTATAACGCCTGTACGCTGCAAGGCCAAACCTGAAAGATAAATCAATAATCATATCCAAGACACTGAGGTCAAGATGCCAGGTAGAGAGGCAGACCAAAGGCTGCCAATATGTTACTTCTCTGGGGAAGCAACTAGGTAGCAAATGATACCTGACAGTAAAAGAAGTACCTTCAGGTAACATTTACTTTTTTCCTGCAAAACAAAATGAAACTTTAGCCAGAGAGGCAGGTCACTAGATGGCATTGGTTATTTCTATAAAGACACTGTGGCTGATTGTTACATTTATCTATGGTGGAAAACTAGAACTGAAAGTGAAAGCCCATGAACCGCTCTAAATGACTACAATAAAAAGGTAACGCCAGTCATTATAATTATAGATATAGACAGATAGATAGATGAATGAATGAGAGAGGGAGGGATGCTGTTTGAGACATGAAGAGCGATGTGTTTTAAATGTTACAGAGAGCACTTTGACATAGTGTATCCACTTAAAAGAGCAAATAAAGATCTCGAAAAAGTGCGTGTCAACACATTGCTTTCCTATCATTGCTTAGAACTACAGCATAGCGATTGCCTTTAACAAATCTGATTATGTAAAATACACAACGAGGGAAAACTAAATACTATACTGAATCGATGTGAGCATGATAAGACTGACATTTCTAAGAATTAGATACATGTGTAACTAATTTGACCAAAGTCACTTGTGGTTTTCCGTTCTACAAACTAAGACATCGGCCACAAAAGCCACACTGCCCGGTGTGTTGCCTTTCTAGTACGTATTTTGGTCGACACATATATTTTTAAGTAATACCATTACCTTTGCAGTCTGCTCAAACTTCTAATTTTAGCCATGTGTGCCACCATCTTGGAATGCCCCTGACCTTTTAATCCACTTCTGTTTCCGGGGCCGGTTCTATACGTGACTTCCTGTGTTTGGGTTGCTTAGCAGCACACATGTTCCACACATAAGATTGTTTTTTTTTTTTTTTATGTATTTTTTATTGTTTTAGACTGGGTGTATAGAAAAAACAATGCATATTTAGAATTACTCCTGTATTCCAAACATCGTTTACTACAGAAACGTTTCACCTGGCGTGGCTGCTCGTGTGACAGGGATAAAAAAACTTCGACAAAAATGTTCGACACCCTTGACAAATTAAAATCATGTTTAAGTTCAGGGTTTGGTTAAACTAATAACAGGTACTGAGTTGATAATATAACGTTGTGCAATGCCGTTTCCCGAGTTTACCCCGTAAATCAAGACAGACAAGTTGACACAAAACAGGAATCAAGACCTACCCATTGCACCTGTTCGTGATAAAAATGCATCCTTGCACAGAAATTAAGGATTTGCAATTAAGTCGGTGGTATTAATTGATATGACCAGCCTTCAATTCTCGGAAAGAAATATAGAAAGTATTACAACGATAGAAAAAGTGAAAATAAATATATATGAAAATGTCAGTAAATACCCTCACGGATATTGGACGTGAGAAAAACAGCTACCCAAATCTGAGACCAAGACCTAGAAAGCAACACCGTGTTTGTGAAACCATTACACCGCGTACGTGTCATGGCATATTCTACCCGTCCGTGCTGGTGGGAACTGGAAGTCCCGGAGAGTCGGAGTCTAACTCCTTTTCGGGAACTGAAGAGAATGATGGGTGAGCTGAGTAAATTTACAATGAACACCATGCATTGTATTGTATTCTAAAATCAGTTTTTGCAGTATTTGTTGAATAATAAAAAAAAAAAAAAAAACCATCAATTGTACCCCAGGCATTTGCCTGTAACTACAGTACGTTTTTCAAGTTGACATGCACAACGAAAACTACAACGCTTTTTTAAATTTAATTTTTATGAAAACACCCTTGATTCCATGATTTCTGGCTGCACACCGTTAGGTCCTCCTCCATCAGCGACTCCGATCCTGAGGAGGGTTTGAATGAGTTGCAGAAGCAAATGCTGGAGGAGCACAGGAAAGCCCTGGCCTCCGTCAACAGGCAGTGTGTGCTGCTGGAGAGAGACCGTAGGTAGGGAAAAAAAGCAGAGAACACAACTATTTGCGTGATGGGGTAAAGTACATACGTGGACAATCCCAGGTTCTTGTTACACAATAAGTGGCTTTGCATGGTGTAAGAAATACTACATTTGCCCTTGAATTAGTTCATTCAACTAATGCTTCACACCCATGCTTAGTTATAAGGAGTCTTGCTTTGCTCCTTATAAAACTCCCAGTTTATCTGGACTCAGATTTCAAGTAACACGAGGCCTTACAAATAAGGCATCCTCCTTGCTAATATGGTTTTACCCTTATGAACTCAGTGACCTCAAACCAGTACATTGCCCACTCAAGTCACATGGTAACAGTTCTTGTTTCCCTAGGAAGCGCATCTCGGTCAGCTGCAGGGAGCTCCAGGAACTCCTCCCCAAGTTCCCGGGTGGGAGGACTGACATGGTGACTGTCCTGGAGAGGACCACAAAGTACCTAGAGCTGGTCAAGGAGCTTGTGCCAGCTGAGCAGCACAGTGCTGTATGTAAGGAGATGGGACCGACTTACTTGTGCCAGTCTAGCGTTAATTGTGTCTTTTTGTTTTATGGTACCATTACATTTCCCATTTCCGTATACCATTCAGACAGGCTATAAAAACAGATCAAACAGTGCCGTTGGAAAAGTAATTTTCTATTTTTCTTTTAGATCTTGTTTCCTCCGGAGGACCTGTACTGCAAGTGGCAGAAAGAGCGTCGGATTATGAAGGAAAAACGAAGAAAGAAGATTTGTGATGAGATCCGCAAAGCGCGTGCCCTGCACCAGAGAGCATGCGCTGCTGGGTCAGTATTGCAGCATTCTTTAGCTATTCATCCTATGTGCACAGTGTGAAAAATGCGCGGAATGACGTTAATAACCATTGCTGAGGATAGTAATGCTGTTAAGCCAGTTTGAGTTATATTTTGAACTGGATCACTGGTTAGTTTTAGAGAGCTGTATACTAATCTTGTCTGCTCGAGGTTAAATTACAATTATTAAACTACAATGTCAATCATAATTGTCAAATTGTATTTAACTCCGATCAGTTGCTTCTCTAAGAGGTAATGCATTGTAAAGTAACAGTTGTTGTGAATATTTAGCAAGCGGAAGAAGCCAGTGAAGAGTCCTGCTTCAGCTGCAAAGCAGAGCAGTGTTAAGAAGAGCATGAATGGCAGTGCAGACTCTCTGACTATTTCAGGTAAGCTGTCTCAGGTATTTGTCACATTTTCTGAATGGATGATGCCTTGTACCACTCTCTTTCTTCCTATTTGCAGGTGATGGCAGAGGGCAGTTAGCTGTTAGTACCCAGCCAAGCTCTTTCCCACTGGATCTCTCTGTGAAGACTTTTGATGACAACCCACCTGCTTCCCCGGTGCCCATGTTCCCCCTGTCCTTGTATGACCTGGAAAGCCCTGTCTGGCCAGACAGCACTCCAACACATGAACCTCTCGATGACCTGTTCATGACACCCGTGTGCACTGGCAGGTACCCCAGCTTGTAGCAGACCCCTCCAGTAATACATGGTCACTGACGCATTGAATAAATAAAACAACATTTAAACAGCTCTGAGAATGGGCTTATTAGCTATGTGTGCAGACTTGCAAATTTTATGTCAGTTTATGGTTTCTTATATGCATGTTTTATTTTTATGTAAGCTTTTTAGTCTTAAGTCATAGCTTGTGTAGGACCTTCCAAATGGTGTGGAGATGTAACCCGACTTCTCAATTCCCTGCAGAAGTGAAATAGAATCTACTGTGGAAAGGCATCTCGGCGCTCCGACCACTGCAGTCAAGCAGCCAGTAATAGGTAGGTAATGTGACCGCAGTTAGACAAACTGTTCTGTACATTGTGTACAAGAGCTGTCACTCACCTAACAGGTTATTTGTTCTGCAAATTAGTCTGTAAGTTGTGTTGGCACAAGATGCATCTTTGTTTTGGTCCTGATGGGCATGACGGCAGACATGGCAGAGAGTAGGTGCTTGGTTGGCAGGTGGTTCTGTATCCAAGACTGCAGTAATTGCTGATTTCACAAGGTACAGTCACAAAAGTGACGACTCGGTGAGCCATTTTTGGAGAGTTGACTCCACAGATTTTACCCTTCCCTCCTGAATTGGAAGGAGCAATTATTATTATATACTGGTATGTGGTTTTTCTTTACCCCCAATACATACACGGCATGCATAATTGACCTCCTGTAATCTTGATTGTTGGTGTGTTCAGATTTGTTTGTTCCTAAGCTTTCTATGATCGGTAGTACAACATGTTTTCTGTGGCAGATTGGGATCCACTGGGATTTTGGAATGAGGAGGAGGAGCAGCAGTTTATTTGTGTCCCTCAGCAGCCAATGACTGCCCTTGCAGTGGAGAGAGGCGGTCCCTCAGCCACGCGTATTGGCCCTCTCAACAAGATGTCAGCTCCAGGGCCACTGCAGAGTCACACAGAGCAATGGAAAGAAAAAACCTGTGAATGTTGGGAGGCAGCTCTATCCCATTGAATATGGAAGCCAGCAGGAGAACAGTGTGCCCATTGAGGACCTGTTCCTCTTCAAGCTTTAAATGCACTTGCTATTAAGAAATGAAACCGTTTGTCAAAGACTGTAATGGTGTCTGCTTTATTATTTTTTTTTTGTTTGTTTTTTTTAAATGGTGTTTCAGTTATTATGCCATGTGGATGTTTTTGAATGAAGGCACATTAACCATTAAATCTTCTGAGCTCTATTAAATCTGTCAAGTACATCATTTCTTCTCCATCAGGTGCTGTTAATGGCTTGCTCAACCATGTATTTCCCACTTTGGCAAAAATGAGAAAATATATAAAGCAGACAATTGGAAAATCATGAATTGTGAAGCTTGTTTTTGTATTTTGTTTGATTTCTGTGTTTTATTAGAAAGAAAACAAATCCTCCCATATTCAACTACTAAACAAGAAAGTAATTTGGTACCAGAGGTACCCATGTAAAAAGTGCAGTGCAGAATCTGAACTCATGATCGGCTTTATAAAAGTTGATATATTGCATTCCTGTACTCTAATCTGTAACAAATTGCATAACTCCATGAAAATATATTACGCAGACATGACACACAAACACATGACAGACAACCAGTTGTTTCTTTAAGAGTAGTGACGTCAGAAAGGCTTTCTCTCCCCCCTGCTTCCCATAACACAATGCGGGCAGACCGTGAGCTACAGCGCAGGCTGGGGTGCTCGGCTGGGTGCAGAGCGGATTGTATTTTAATTAAAAAATAAACATTTTATAAACAAACCGGGGCTAAAATATGAAACACAAAATACCGGGACTGCGTTTGGTGTGCTTTAAACTAGGTTAAGTGATATATTTTGGACTTTACAACTGTGTCGTTTTAACATTAAATACCCAAAGAAGCGAAGCTTAGGTGACATCGACAATAATATATAATAGTGCTCGGGCTGGTAATAATCGAGAAGGCTCATTTTTTATATACAAAAAAGCACAAAATCGTCAGGAGTAAAGTAAATACAACTGTACGTTTAGCTCAACATTTTAAACTAAATTTAGAGAAACAAACCCGTAGTAATGTTCGTTGCTTAGTTTAATATAATTGTTTTAACGTTAAGTACCGTGCCAAAAATTCTCCTTTCTGTAGTTCATAAGTGTTTTTAGCGTTGGGATGCTTGGTAGAGCTTCTTTGGCAGGTTTTAACTCCTGAGGTCACTACTATAGTAAGATACGATACGGGTTAACTTTATTTTTTCGATTTTTTCTGTACAAGTCGGTCAGAGTTACAGTGGTTTTCATTGCAATACACACTGGATGTGGATTGCTGTGCTCTCTCTCTTTTTTTTTTAAAGATAATTCATTAATTTTGAGGGGTGTCTGGCACGACCTGAAACGAGACTGTATTATTGTTGACCGATTCTGAAGTCAGAGACGCTGAATAATTTATTGAGGAAAGATGAGCTCCACGGAACAGCCGGCTGACAGTGCCACCAGCACCGGGAGCACCAATACCAGCAATCCGAATGACGATGGCATGTCCTGGTGGTATAGGTGGCTGTGCAAGATTGCCGGAGTCCTAGGAGGAATCTGTGAGTACAGAGCCTGGTATTGTCACGCTTGTCGTATTATGTTGTAAACATCGTATGAACTGTTTGTTTTGTTTACTGAACAGTGGCTGATGCTCTTTCAGAAGAGCCTTTGGAAACATTGCCCTTGCT
Source organism: Polyodon spathula (assembly GCF_017654505.1). Taxonomy (NCBI): domain Eukaryota; kingdom Metazoa; phylum Chordata; class Actinopteri; order Acipenseriformes; family Polyodontidae; genus Polyodon; species Polyodon spathula. Next base: position 15,949 of record NW_024472939.1, on the reverse strand, counting down.
TGTTGAATATGTTTACAGTAAATACGACCCCTATATTTTCCAGTAACTGAACAGCGACCTGTTTAAAACAGTTATCGTGAAGTCAGCTGTGCACAGTCTGGTAGCTTGTCTTTGTCACTGCCAACATCAGTATAGTAAATACAGACGAACGAGTTATATAACTTAATCAAGACTCCTGCTGTTTGTTTAGTGGAACATGTGCTTGGCTGGATTGTCTGCTTGCCAGCTTTGATTAGTTGAAATGTAATAAAGGTCGTACTGTAGGCTATGTGCCGCACTTCTCAACACAGCTGCCTCCAGATTTATAATGTGGCACGATGGAGTCATCCTAGAGTGGCTTACAATACCTTAACTGATTAATTGATAAGAAGAAGAAGAACCATGAAACAGCTCGCCCTCTCATGGCTGGGGCAAGAAACTGTCTTGCAACAAATTAGATCATCCACCGCCAACATCAAATAATAAAAATCTAGCTGGGTTAACATCTCATGTAAATGTTTTTGCAAGAGTGTGTTTGTTCAGCTTGATTCCCGGTAGTAAAGCTGTAAACGAGTGTAATTATCCCCCCCATCCCCCACGTCAGTAGGAAATCTTTAAGAAATTAAAGTTAAATAGATTATAAATCATTGGTTACAGGCCAAGTCTTCCATGTGTTTAGATGAGCACTGCAGTTAGGTGATTGGTTGATTGAAATGTAACACTACCAGCTCTGTCAGATTTTATGAGCTTCATTCCCAGTGTCTCTGCTAACAGTATGTTCTTGTCCATATGAGAATTGTACCAAATGTCTCAATTTAAATTTAAGGGGCCACATATTTTTTAATGATGTTGAGCATGGCTAGAAAAGATTACACTATGTAACACAATTTTTGTTCCTGGGTAGTAAGTGTTATTTCCTATTCTTATGCCTCAGAAGTGTAGAAAATGGCTATTATTCCCCACAAACTTTGCTTTTGTGACCAGGACAGTGATATTTCAAAATATCAGTATTTCCAATGGGAAAACGAGCAAATGTGTGTCTTTTCGTTCACATAAAGTCAGAAAAAAACAACATATGAATCCAAATTAATATGTATTTATACTAAAGTAATACAAAAATGACTACAAAAGATTTTGAAGTGAGTAGTTTTTCGAGATTTACGATTATACTGTAAAAACCTGATCATCAGTGTTAGATAGAATTAAAATGCTGTGCTTTAGATCAGACTCATTGTATTGCCTAATAGTAAGAAAAGTCGTTTGAAAATCATGCTGATGACTGGTATAGAAAGGACAATCATTGGGGGGAATACGAGTGTGTCTCTCTGTGCATATAAACAGCACTGGTACCAATTTACAATCGTGCTATTGTCACGAAATGCAAATTGCAAAGTCACATGCATGCCCTGATCTTTTCTCTGTGTCTTGGTTGTGTTAACCGTGTCTGGGGAGAAAAAAAAAAAACAACTGTCTGGGTTCAGTCTGCCTGATACAATAGACACCAATCTGAAAAAGATGAAGAAGTTTGTTCTTTTCCCTCAGCCACCAAGTTACAGTATTTGCACCTAACTTAGCGAGTGCTCCATTATAGAGAAAAAGAGACTGCTTTGATTTGTCAACCAAGATTTGAAAGTTGTTTATGTAAATGTTCTCTCGACTAGTGATGCGGATGGGAAGGTTTGCAATGGAGTTATTGGTTTTAATGTTTCTTTCAGTTGTTGTGCCATTTAAAAAAAAAAAAAAAAAAAAAATCTTTGGGATCGATGCAGCTAGAGAAAGAGAGGATAGGTGCCAATAGTATTTTTGTTAATATTCAGCATACAGACTAGGACTGGGAAGGCTGCAGAGCTGCTCCTGTATGCATCAGAAAACCTCTCCTGCTGCTCCTTTCTGAGTGCTCTGAAATTGGCACAAAAGACTGGTGGTGGGGGATTTGCATAATCTACAAAGCAATATTTACTTTTCAAAATCAAATCGATAGAAAAAACGATGAATGATCAATTATCGTCTAAAAATGCTGATTAAATTGTTTTAACTCCCTAGTTAATAGTTAATTCTCCAACACACACTATTTTCTTTGACTGCTTTTTGCTTGCTGCATTATTTTTTTAAATAGTCATAGTATCAGTCTGTCCAGCAATAGAAGCGGGACTGAATTAGTCATTTTCCGATGTCCATTTTAATTACATGGCACATAACACCCGCCCCATCCCCCTGGATCTGTTTATACACACCTCTGTAGTCTAAAGGAAGAGAGAGGAACAAAACATCTGTCTTAGATGACAGTCTGCAACATAATTAGTACGATTTTCACCAGTTCATTTTCCAGTACAATAAATAAGACTCAACAAATTATCAATCATATCACGATAATTGTGTCATTCCAACCGTAGCATAATAGTTTAAACTTTTTTGTGTTTTACAATGAGTCACACCTGCAGTTAAGACAAACCGCAGAGCTCAGATTTTGATTGCTTTGTGATGGAAGTTTTATTTCTCCACTATTAGAACTTTAGATTACCTAGTGCAGTATTTATTTCCACAGATCACCCAATTTCAAACTGTTATCTGTTTCTATGCAGTTTTGTGGTTGTCAAGGACTAACACCCACAGTAGGCTTGGAACCTAATGCAGTATGTCTTTATTACCTTCTGTTTTGCTGTTCAGCATCGATACCATAAGCACTACAGGCTCCAAATTCTGTCTCAATATGCCCTGTTTCTAATCCTGGGGCTCCTTTTCTGAAGTATAACATCAACTACTTAAAACCGATGCAGCAATATTGTAATTAAGTGTCATTTGAGAGCTGCGACTAGATCAGATTCAGAACAGCTACTGCATATTTAACGGCTGCTTGTATAATTAAACAGGTGCTGTCAAATCAGAACACAGTCATTCATGAGGAATGGGTGACCCCACCCACACACACACATAAAGCACTTCCTAATTGTAAACTTTATTATAAAAAGAAAACTGTATATTTGTTATTTTAACTGGTTTCCTTCCCTTGCAGCTTGTGCAATTTCAGGAATCTGGAACTGCGTCACATTTAATCCATTAAACATAGCAGCTGGAGTATGGATGGTGTAAGTATTCTAATAACTAAATGCTTCCCTGATGTTCTCTGCTATCAAAATTTTAAGTAAAACTGGGCAGATTGATTAAGTCATGGTTTGTTTGTATTCGGTTTTTGTGTGTGGTACAGTAAGTTAAAGAGGAGGCATCTTTTCATACCAGATTTTAGGACCTGATCTTCAGTTCTAGTTGCCTTTCATAGGAATATGCCTAAAGCCAAATCTCCCATCAAAGAGAAACTTGATCCAAAATAGCTGATCACTAGATGGTGCTGTTTCACGTGAAGGCATTTACTAGACTAACCGGTGTCCTAGAACCGTAACTGACATAAATAAGTACATATATTGGTGTACATAATGAGGAACTTGGAGTACAGCGGTCTTAATTCAGAGCTAAATTCTCACTGAAGTTTAAATACATTAATAATTGTGTGTGTGTTTTCTTCTGTAGGTTAAATGCTTTTGTTCTGTTCTTGTGTGAGGTTCCGTTTTGCTGTCAGTTTATTGAGTTTGCAAATGCAGTGGCTGCTCGAGCTGACAAACTCCGTCCCTGGCAGAAAGCGTTCTTCTACTGTGGGTGAGTGCTTGTGATGTATGAGGTTGCGTTAGATTTAAAAAATAATAATTATTATTATTATTTTACTGGCCCTTGCTTTAAATCAATTCTTGATTTCCAATTCTCTCTGAAGCTATGCGACACAGTACACCTTTAGTTACCAAGACAAATATACAGGTCTGGGTTCAGTTTTGAGAAAGTTTCAAGATCACGTGTACCCAGTGAGCCCCTTCAGTAATCTCTGCTGTGAGTGATCTAGGGCTGCTGTAACTACAGGCTTTCTCACAGTGGGTTAGAACATATTTTAACCACATGTGATACCAAATTGCTAAGTGGGACAGCTGTCAAGCAGATAGTGTTCCTTTTAGGATTAGGCCTTTAGTTTAAATGCAACATTTATTCTTGCTGGAAGTGAAGTTGCAGCATAGTTCACTGTTCACTGCAGAAAAATAAGCTCCACAAAAGTAATTAAATGTAATATTCTTTTCTTCCCCAGGATGGCAATATTTCCAGTTTTTCTGAGCATCTCGATTACCACACTGTTTGGAAATGCTATTGCCTTTGCAACAGGGGTACTGTATGGACTGGCATCCCTAGGGAAAAAGTATGCCTTATATTTATATGCTTATGTTAAAATATACATTTAACCCAAACTTTATATTTAAAAAAAAATAATTAAAAATAAATGTTAGTGTAAACCACTTGCAGGAAACTGATTGGCAGCATCTATTTAAATGATAAACAGAACCATCAAGCAAAAAATAATAACTTAATATTTTGAAATTTGATTACTAAACCTTATTTCCCCTAAACAGTGTCGCTCGTTTAATAATAAACTCTGATCAATGCTTTAAACTTTTAAAGCTGTGGGATACGTCTGGCTAATTTAAGTAGAGCATTACAAATAGCCACCAGCTACTGTCCAGTACTTACATTATACTTACTTTAATACATTAGGTTATTGAATTTTGTTGAAATAAAAACAAAAAATATCTATCTTTCTGTTTTTACTGAACTAAGGCTGTAATGCATGCAACATCTCCTATCCTTGAGTATGCATGGTGAGTCTTGCCGTATTTGTTACAAGTTTTTTTACCAACAAAATAACTTTATGAAACTAACAAAGTTTCAAGTAATATGAAATAAAGGCTGACATTACTAAATATCATACATGCTTCTTGTGCTTGTCCCATTGGGAGTCGCTTTTACTTGCTCTACTGCAGTCTGGATCAGTGTATTACTGGCACTCGGAACACTCAAAAACAAAATCCAGATATAAGGATATGAAGTATAGAAAGTAAATAATGTTCTGACTTTCAGTGGCAATATTAATAAACATTTTCAAGGCTGTAGGTTCACCTTTACCTTCATACACTTAATCCTAAATTGTGCTACAAAACAAAAAAATGAAATCAGTTGGATGCAAGTTTTTCTAAACCATAATCCCAAACCTTTGTGTGTAGTCACAGATGGATTAATCTAGACAATTTCACAGCACCATGGTTCCCCACTGGATTGCATTAACCTCTTAGTTTTAGGGGTAAGTGGTTTATGAAATCCACAGTGATTCATTCCTAAGTGGTGTGTTACCCTGGTACAGGTTGATCAAATAATCCTCTAATCTTTTAAATGTGTTACCTCAGTGTCTCTTTTAAATAGAAGATATTAAAGGCATTGAGGTGCTGATGTTTGCCTCTGTGTCTTTCTGCCTGCAGGGGGGAGGGTGTGGGCTATGCACGCATGCAGCACCAAAAACCGGGTGACGAGGAGAAACTAACGGGAACTACAGACGGAGTAGCGCAATGACATCCCGCCCTGTCTCTAAACTGCCTGAACTCTAACCCTGTACTCGGAAAGAGGAACAGCTTCACTGTCTACGTTTACAATAGAATTCTGGGATTAAATGCAAAAATGTATTGCAGAGTTAGGGTTAGTTTTCTTTTTTGGGGGTCTCTTCTAGTTCTGTGTTTCAGTACACAGGGTCTCCCTAAAACACCATGTTTTACTGGCAGGTTTAGTTTGCAAGGATTTCAAATAAACATGGTTTTGTAATCTTTTTTTTAAAGATTTACAAACTGTCTTAATTTAAAGGCGTTTTACACCTCAGGGAAAGGTGCTCCCCATCTTACAGAAAGAATTATTGGAGAAAATGCAATAAAAAGGATTTGTATATTCTCATCAAGAAATCCTAACTTGTTCGCTGACGAGGTGCATACTGCAAATGACTGCAATATTTGGTGTAATTTAATAATGTCAATGATGCATCCAGATCTACGTAAATTAGTTACTATATGGGAATAAAGTATCCCTAAAAAGCAGTACCTGCCACAAAGAAACACTATATATTAGCAATTTATTCATAGCAGGACCCAAAAGTGGTTAAAGTAATGTTTACCAAGCTATAAAGTATATGCATCTTACACACTGCATGCTATAATAGATATTTAAAATCTCATTTTCAGCATTGACGGTTCTCCTCTGCAGCTGGGAGAGTATTGAAACAGACATATTGTTATATTGAAAGACCACTGTATGTTGTACTGAAAATGCAATACAGATAAAGAAAAAAAAATATTAAAAAAATTCACACAGTTTGGATCAGGATTCTGGGGTGCATTAGTGACATCTATGATTTAATTTCTAGCAGCATAATAAGTGTGCTTGAAATCCCTATTCTGAATATATAGATAACCTAACTGACTAAAGAATTGCATTAGGAGTGTCTTACCACAGTGTCCCACTGTAAACTATGATATTCCACAAGTTCTAAATTAGGACAAATAGGCTTTTAGTGACTGGAATTGAATTATCTAGACTAGATCTCTCTTTGCTGCATTATAATACCTCTGTGTACCTTTACACACTAAAGCTGTGAGATTTAATAAGGTAGATCATGCTACAGGTTTTCAGTAAAAACCCCAAAGGTTTTTTGTTTGTTTGTTTGTTTTGTTTGTTTGTTTTTATAAACTTTTTAGGTGAAACCCTTTTTACTGAACTTACCCCAAAAAAATAAATGAAAAAGGGACGATCCGTGCAGCTTCATTGCTAGAGGAAAGAACAGCTTTCTCTTCTTTTAAACCAGGAGTAATGTGTTTTCTTTTGCATTCCTGATTTGTTTAAGTAGCTTGCTCAGTAATTAATGCTTATTCTCTGTATGTTATGGTAGAAGAAGGTCGTTTTGTTTTATTTACCTTGGATGTTGTTGTTTTGTGCAGCACGGATGGTGCCCCTTTTACAGCAGTACAGAGATGCACAAGTCTGAAGATGAGATTGAATTTCATTGCTCTCAAGGTGTATTGCAGAGCTCAGTAAATGATTGGTCCTAGTCTCCAGATAAGATGGGAACACAAACAGCCAGCAGCCGGTCCCACCCCAATCACAGTACTAAAAGAGCCGTCCAGCATTTTTAAAAACCCCATGGAAGACATTCATTCAGCAGTAAGCATTGCAGATATTCTATTGTGATGTGCACTGTTGGGTAGACACAAATTGCATTGTTTCAAATCCTGATCATTTTATACTGCACTATCATCACAAAGACTTTGTTTGTGGGTGCCTAAATGTGCCTTTTTGAGGTGTGTTTTAATATTTGGCTTCTCAAATTTAGGGCCTGCCATATTAGACTTTGTTTTTGTCAACAGAGCAAGCACATTTTCTGAAGACTATTTCTCTGAATTATTATAGTCATGGATCAAAGACTGCTTTTCTGCTTGATCAATAATCAATAACAAATCATCTATATGTCATTCATGGTATGTGAAACATGTAAAGCAAAGCAAATCATGCCTTAGTAATGTAGACGGTAGCACTGATAAATGAATTATACCAGTTTAGCATTCAGCTCACAAACTCCTGTAAGAGAAGAGATGGGGCTCCACCAGCAATACAAAGCTACCAGCAATTCTCAACTCACTGAGCAGTGTGCAAATGAGTTCTATTCAGTGCTGCAGTGAGTATACTGTCTGTGCAATACACCACCGGGGTGACTGGAGATACAAACACTACCTTTATATCAATTAAAGATTACTCAGGTAAATATCTTTATCTGGGGACTTGGCCACCTTTTCATTCACACCTGTTTCTACTGTAAATGGTGCACACTATTCCAGTGCGATGGGGGTTCAGGGGGTCGTTTTGGTTTTTGTCTTTCCCTTGTTTGTGATCCTGAAAAGGAGTTTGTTTGCTTGTAGATTTTAAATTGTGTTTCCCCTGTATAGAGATAATAATGAATAAACTTAATTTAGCCTTTTTATGGAAACTGTGTGAAGCGTGTCTTTTTAAATGTGAAAAAGATTTGCACCTATTTGGCAAAATACTTTTATTGCATTATAAATGTCAAAAGATTTGCATTTTGTTGTCCTGTTGTTGATGAGCTAATCAATTTTTTTCCTTACAAGTACAAAGCAATGATAATACACTCCTAACCCAATCAGCAGTGCAGTGTGATTAATAATTGCAGCTTAACATGAAACTCGCATTGCCCCGTTTCCTTATGAGAAGGTCAGTTCCTAGTATCTCCTGCAAAACTATGTGTGTAAATGGGTTTGTTAATTCATAGGTAGATCTGTACCCTTCTTAAGTAAGTAACCACTTGATGCTGGGCTCCAGCATGTATTCCCAGTCTTTTGAGTAAAATAAGGCAGATGTAAAAACTTACAGCGAGGGGAAGGAATGATTTTTGGCAACACCACTTTCATTTAAAAAAAAAAACGAAATGGCACAAATATCTGTGTTTGCCAGAACAGTGTGGATTACAGTACTTCTATTAAGATCATGTGCCACAAGATTGTTCAGTTGTATTTGAGTTTAATATGAACTATGATTTCATAGTTTTTTCCATAGTTTTCCTTGCTGTGCAAGCCCAGATTGTTTACATTCACTAAAGGTATTTTCAGTTGCAGGTACAACTTGTCATTTGCAACTTAAATAATGGTTATGAATGTAAATGACACATTGAGCTGCATCAGCATTTTACATGAGACACAAACACACCATACAGCTGACAGTGTGTGTGTGTGTGTGTGTGTGTGTGTATATATATATGTATAAACATTGCTAAAAAGGTAACCTTTAATACATGAAACTGTATGGGGGTACCTTTTATTGTGAACGTAACAAAAGACATGACTGGCTCCTTGGCTGCCTGTAACTCATTTTTGTGACCTCTTTAAAAGTATGAGGGTGTAACAACAGCAGCTGGATAATATAAAAAAGTGCAACGCGATAGATGGAACCTACTGTCTGTTTACAAGTACCCAGCTCAGCAGTCATCCTCCTGTGTGACTTTTTTTTTTTAACCAATCCATTCTATAAGATTCTAGAACTAAAAGCAGAAAAGCTTCAGAAATGGCATATTGCATTTCTACTGTATAGCCTGAATACTGTGTGCAATCTAGTTTACTCGTGGAAGGCTCCTTATATCGCAGCGAGCACTCAGTTACAGTATGTTGTTTTAATTCGTCAGCATACCATTTTTTTTTTTATGTTCGTTTTGGGGGAATACCCGTATCAAAATCTGAATGTTCTTGTTCAAGTATTTAAATCTGAATACTGCTTCAGATTCACTGACTGAAAACAGATTCCGTTTCCCAGATCACTTAGCAGTCCCCTGTAAGTATCTGTGTTCCATCAGTAGATTCTTTCATGTTGTTACTCGTTGTTGCTGAATGTGGGCCCCTTTCTGAAGTAGTTCTCAATCTCCTCCAGTGATCTCCCCTTAGTTTCCGGCACACACACTGCTGTGAAGATGATATTCACCACGCACACCACTGCGAAGAACAGGAAGGGGACGAATAGGCCATAGGCATTCTGGGAAACAAACACAGCATGACACGCGCATTAGTGTGTTAATGGCATAGGAAGTGTATGTGTGTGTGTGTGTGTAATCCCAGTCCTGCAGGTGTGCTTTGAGATCACCAGACGCTTGATTACTTGGTCCGCTGTAGCTTGGTGAGCAGAAACAATGCCAGCTTTTGCCTCCTTTTGCCAGCCAATGCAATGCTCCCTGTGGTATCCCCAGCAATGATCGGTGACCTTGCACAGCGAAGAGGCACTTTGAATTACTGTGTTATTTTTCATTAATAAATCATGAATCATGTCACTTTTCAAACCGCAGATGGCGGCCTAAAAAACACATTAAAGGGACACTATACCATCTGCACTGTTAGAATACAGTATTTCATTCCTTACCTACTGTGTGTTTGGTATATAACTTGTACATTTCATACTAGGCTTACCATGTCCTTTGTCAACAATGCTAGCTGCTTCTGAAAAATATTTCTTAAAGCTGAAAGTGAGGTGCCTTTAAAAATATGACCACTAGGGGATGTGCAGCTGCTGTAATTTCTGCCCCCTCGGAAACAGTAGCAACTGTACTAGTGCGCATTTCTAAACCCACCTCAATATTTAAGAAAACTATTTCAGAAGCATTCACCATGGATACAAACTTACATTAGTTAGTAAGACTTCTAATTAATGATCTAAGTAGCACAGTAGGGATAAAAAAAACACATTATACAACATTTAACAGGTAAGAAATGAGGTAGTCTGAAAATGGGGATAGTATGAAGTATCTCATGAGGTTTAACGATTTTCACCATATGTTTAACTGTCAGTGTGTAGCTAGTGGACAGTGAGAGCGGCACTCACCACGACAATCATGAAGACCTCAGTCACGACGAAGGCTGTGATCCAGCTGACCGCTACACACAGACCAGAGGCCATCCCGCGAGCACCCAGGGGCAGAATCTCTGACATGAGCAACCAGGTAATGGGACCCCAGCCCATTGCATAGCCTGGAGGGAAGAGGGGGGGGTGGGGGGCAATTAACACACCACTCAAAATAAAATGGCTCCATTTTGACATTCTATTCTATTTCTAACTTCTGTATTTTTTATTTTACTGAGTTGGATTTTAGTGTGCTGTAGGAATAGCTATAGCATAAATCTATTGTTGAGCGAGTGATAACTATAAAGTATGCTAATAATGTGGAAGAAACAATGGGAGCTTCCATGCTTATTTATGATGCTTACAATCAGTCAGTAGTTTTTTTTCTCTTCTCATTTAACATGTATTTTGATGGCAATGGTATCTACCTCACGTCTTATTCAGTTCACAGACTAAATAAAAATCCTGTAGGGCTGGTATAGTTTGGTGTTACCATAATAGATGATGTTCAAATACAAGTCATTAGATGTGTGTACAGTTTCAGTGTGTTATATTCATTATAATGCATATTAACAGAATATCCCAATCATGAAGTATGCTAACAATGAATATCTCTAGTTTGTCTTTTCTGCTGTACTTTCTGCAATGGTAATGCTGTTAAATGTCGCTCTAAGCTTTTGCTCCTTGAAGAATTGCAGCTTTGAATGTGGGTTAAGATGAGCTGTGCTGGTCCAAATATAAGAAATCCTGAACTGTCTCGAAAGACGAGCTTTCTTTACCTCACTTCCCACTTCTCACCTTTGCAGTCTGGAAAGCTGCAGTGTATTGTGTATGCATTGTCAGCTGATCCTATTGAAAGGGATCACCAAATCAACCTTTGTTGTAGCTTTGAATGTGAAAATGGAAAGCCACTGTTGTTAATGTTGGTGTTTGATAGAGAATTTATTTTGAAAAGCTGGCAATGAACGTTTTAAAGCCCTAACTACTGTGTGACAAGGGCATTACAAAAAGTACCACACAGTACAATGGTATTATCCAGTCAATAAATAAAGCAACATGAATTCAGTGACAAACATTTCGATTACAAGTTAGTAAGATATTGAAAAATACTTCTAGTCACTAAATGTATTTAGCTTTTTCATTTTTTATTTCTACATTTAACACTATTGGGTGTTGTATAATTATGGATAAAGCATCTCTAAAACTTACCAAATATAATGACCATGGTGCTAATGAGAGGTATCCAGGTGAGCGAGCCCTGGCCCCCAGCCCTGAGCATGCTGTGCGGCTGTGAGAGGAGATCAGAGAGGAGCTGGGTAGTGTTGTGGTGGGGTTGGGAGTGGCCCTCACTGAAGTGAATGTACAGACTCATTGTAAGAGAAGAGAGAAACATCAGGAACCCTGAGTGAAGACAAAACCAACCAGAATGGGAATCGCAGTGATTACCATATTAATAACCACAGCCAATGAGCGCTAACAGAGACTTCACTAAAATATTAGGCATTGTCAACACTGCTCCCCTACTTCTTTTGCTACAGATTCATTTTTTGCATATTTTTAAGTATTTTTAATACAGATTTGCAGATTTTTCTTTCAAATACAACATATAGCGTTAAAACCACTATTTACTGTGTGCCACAGGTCAGCCTGACCTCTGTGGGTTTGTTGTAGATGAAGTTGTGCTTTATAAACTAATTAGTTAAAACTTAAAGACATTTCTACATCTTACATGTGTGTCACTGTAGCTTTAACTAAGGAATCTTCATATAAAGTGTAACCTCATAAACTTACCAGACAGGAAGAGCAGAATCTTCCTCCCTGCTTTATCCATGAAAGTGGCAGCGATAATTACAGCCACCAGCCGGACGAAAGCCACAATGACAGCATCGTAATCCCCGGGCTAGCAAGAGAGAAGTGACACTGAATACCATTACTACTGCTACAGCAACTGCTAATAATGACCTGCAAGATACAGCATGTGGCCATCTCGTAATGAACCTCTACTGATTGATTTCTGTACCTTTAAGTAACGTATATACAGTAATCCGTCGTGCATCCGCCCATCACATATCCACCCTGACTGTTATTGAACAGAGAGGAATAGTTCAGAGATTGTAGATCCCACCAAAGTTTTCAAACACTGTGTTGCATGAGCTCTGTGCGCAACCACTGTGCAAAAATCCTGTTCGCCTGTAACGTATCGTTACAATCTGTAATCCTGATCTTATTATTACTATCCAAAGATTGGATTCTGTAAAGTACAGGGCCGGCATAAAGTCGTTTGGGGTATACTTGAGTGCTGAAATTTGGTATTGAACAAGCCAAGGCAAACATAACAATGCAATAAAGAAACTGGCCATAGGAGGCACTGCTGTGCAAACCAGATGCTTAGTTATCTGTGAAACACAAAGTGTCAATACGAAATGATTGATATGGATCATCCCAAATGCATCCCTGGAATGGCAACCTTTGCAACAACAGTGATCATTTTTTTTCTCACCAGGATGACTTTGGTCATGTTGAAGATGGGCTCCAGGTAGACAAGGATAGGGGTGATTCCCGTCATCTGCTGTAAAAACCTCATGAGCACAGTGATCAGGACGGGCCTGTAGTAAAAGGGATTCCGCAGGTCTGTGCACGAGATCCTACCCTGCAGAGCACATTGGTGTTCAGATACACAACGAGGAACAGCCTCACGTGGCCCCTGTAAACCCTGTCGATTCTACCTGACCCTTATAAAACTAAAGCATAGAGGAATATGAAATGCATAGGAAAGCCTGGGAGAAGCATGATCAGTTCTATACTTACAGGACAAATGTATCATTTTATAATTTCTTAATTCCATCCTTAATTCCTGCTCTCGTTAGCCTCCTTCCCACACGCATTCGCACTTAGCTTGCAATTCTATTGATAATTTGTACCCAATGCAAGATGTGTAGGATATCACCACTTGACCAAAAAAAGGTTACAACCAGAACTAAACATAAATACTGTACTGTATATAAACTAAGCCCACCTGGTGAAATATTTAGTACACAAGAGCTCATGAAATAGTGATAGTGTGGCATCCAGTCTAAATTAAGGGCAGAGCCAGGTGCAGGCACATAGCAGGCATGTCAATGGTGGATGCCATTTGCAGAACAAATTAAATGTTGTCTTGTGAGGGATTGCCTATTTACACAAAAGTGTGTGATGTATATGACAGGTGTTCCAAGTTTTTGTCTGTAAAGTATGGGTATGTATTGCTCATCTCTCCCTGATCAAGTCTTGTTATATTAACCCTTGCTGTTTAGCTTCACACACGCACAGATCGTCTCTATACTCCTATTCCTACCTGTGCATTGATACTCTTGTCAATCTCCGCATACTCGCGCATGTAGTCAGCCTCGGCCCCTCGAAGCCAGGCCAGCGAGCGCTGTGCTTCCTCAGCCCTGCCCTTGGAGATGAGGAAGCGAGGCGAGTCCGGCATGAAGCACAACAGCACCAGCATGAGCAAAGTGGGAACCTCCCCCGCCACAGCCAGCCAGCGCCAGGGCAGCCCCAGCCCTGTCAGGACATACACACTGTCAGCACCAATACCAACCAAGAGGACCTCCACAAATGGGGTTCTATACAATGCTGGCATGTTTTAAATCGTGTGTGCCCAATTATTTTTCTCCAATTTAAAACGTCAATTATGTTCCCTCCCTGCAGTAATCCCCCAGGACCCCACGTGCTCTACAGCGGATGTCGGCGAGCTACTGACCCCTGGTGGACAAAGCCAGCCCTGTAAGTGTTTGCTGTACAGTGGTGAGCGGAAACAGTCCCTGCTGATTTTGTATTCCTCACCCACTGAACTGCCAGAGCCAATGCAACCTCGCTGTGGAAACATTACACATCTTTTAACAAAATGAAATGCATAAAGCCGTATTTATTCATGATTATGGGTGGTATAAAGTTGCTTGGGGTACATCCCCACGTGCTGTGACTTATTTAGTTGACGTAGAGTGCTGAATTGTAGCAACAGCACGGAACAATTCACGTGGATCACGAAATTGATCGCTGAGGTCTGTTAAGCCACAGCTTTCATAGAAATACCCCAAGCCATGGAAATGTTTACCAATCCAGTATTACTGAGTGAAAGCAGTAATGTATTAATATATTCACAGTACTGCGGTCAGATTAATAACTAAACAACATGTTCCAATGAACTCTTACCAAGCGCATACAGAGAGAGGGCCCCGAAGACAGCTGTGATCTGAGGGCAGGATCCCAACCATCCTCGCACTTCTGGTTTGGAAATTTCTGACACATACACCTGAAATGAATTTGAAAGGTTTTTGGAATGCTATTTGTAATAATCACATACATAGTAATACATAACACATAAAAAAACAGGTAGCCTTTGCTTTTATAAATCACTGTTGTATTAATATTTATTTGGTCTTAAACAGCAACCCATATAAAATCATGCACAATTCATTGAAAACAGATCACAAAAGGCATGCAGGATTGCAACTCTATTTTTAATTATTTGTTTTTGCAAACTTGTTTCCATGTTGTATGATGAGTTTTAATCAGTTGTCCTACTTTGGCGGTGCCATAACCATTCTAAAGTAAAGAAATGGCTGTGCCAATGTCAAAAGGTTTGATTGAACAGCGCTATAGGTCAGGAAGATAATGCCAATAAAACAGTGGTTATGCTTTGATTGAATCCATCCTTCAGTCAAGGAGACAAACACTAAAACGTTGCCTAGTTTTTTTTCTATAGTTGCACCTGTTTTAACAGAGGTGCTGTATTTTTTGATTGAATCTCCCGTATAGTGTTTGAGGTTAAGGAAATGTACAGGATTTATCCAGCTCACTGTGACTCACTGGTATTGAGGCTGATGTCATCCCTGCAGCTATTCCTGTGAGAATGCGACCAAGCAGCAGCATCCACACTCCCTGTGCACTGCCCATCACCGCATAGCCCGCCACAGAGGGTACAGCAGACATCATGATGCAGAGCTTCCTCCCCAGCCAGTCATTCAGGAACATCCCGCTGATCCCTCCAAACGCCACCCCCAGAGTGTACACTGACTGCACAGAGAGGTCATCGTCAGCTCAAACACCAGGCAAACCTGCGCACATCACCCGCAAGGGACTGTGTCCAACACAGCTGCTTAAAAACTACAATAGACTTATTTATCTGAGTCCTGTTAGTCTGAATGGACCATTAATCCAAACCATGCTACAGCATAAAAATGTATTTTATTATGATAGCATGCTTTGGATTATAGCCCAATTGTCTCTCCAGTCACTTTCATGGGGATTCCAAATCCTGATACCCTGCGATGAGATGACAGGGTACAGCTAACCCACTGTCACAAAGGCTCCCCTTCACAGCAATGCACAGCCTGACACTGAAAGAGTGTTTCAATAAATAAAGGCAGACTCAGAACAGTAGAAGAACAAAACTGTTGCTGTTTTATTAAAAGGTAACCACTTGTCACATCATACTGTTAGCTATAACTAGAGGACACACTAAGAGAACTGTCTCAATCACTAGTATAAAAACCTTGACTGTCTCAGATTTTATTCACTTGGAAGACTTTAATCTTCTCATACTCTCCACATGTCCTGTAGTTTTTATACATTACCAATGTATACATTAAAGCATAATCCATGTATACAGTAATAAAATAAAAATAGC
>NW_024472938.1:0-7563 GCF_017654505.1 Polyodon spathula | reverse complement strand
GAGGCTCATGTTTAAAACCCAATGGGACATGATCCCACTCCTAAACCTTTTACTATGTGAAATTCAGCTTAGTAATTCAACTGCTGAGTCGTGTTTGGATCACAGTACAACCAGTCCTAGAGACAAGTGCTTCTGACTCAACCACTGAGTGAGGAAGTCATCAAGACAGAGACAGAGCCTCCCTCACCTCGTCTAGCCCCGGCTCTATAGGAAGTACTGCTGAAGTGCATAGCCGTGTTTTAGAGCAGGATGTGGAATTCATTTCAGAAAGGTAACTTGTACAAATGAAGAATCTGGTATGTTATATTAAAAGGTGTCATGTCTGTGAGGTAGAGGGATAGAAATTAAATGCAAATGTGTGCAAGTGAATCAAGCTGCAAGTCAGCCCCCCTTCCAGTCAGCATCCATCTGCCCTGATGACATCACAGGGCCCAGATTCTGGCTCTTAACCCTTTTATTCCTGGCACCTGGACTAATAGGTAAAAGATTAGATAGTTGGGAATTTAGCGTTTGTTGTCAAGGAGCACTATGTTAATCTTTCATAATGATAGTGACAATTTGGAGAATCAATAGAACATTGCAAAGCCATTTACTCCAAATGGGCACTACTGTAAGCTCCATTTTACTATCAAAGTTAGCACATTGCTGATTGGTTTTATGCTCTATGTCATCTGCTGAATTTACCATTGGTTCTGCGTTTGAATAATGTATAGACTACTGTAAGTACCCAGGAAATGACTTACCTTTTTTTTTTTAATGAACAAACAAACTGAGATTCTTTTTAAAAGCTCAAATAGTCAAGTGTGATAAACACGCAAGTTATTCTAAAGACTTTAAAAGGTTTAGTCTTTATTTAAGGGGAACATATACAGATACTGATATTGTAGCTTATTTGCCTATCATCACAAGACAGCTGAACACAATCCCCATGCAGTGGAGAACAGGAAAGGTGAAGATCCACCCGTAATCACTGAGGAATGGTCATGTATTCCTCTTTCCAGACTAGTCACAGAATCAGTGTCATTCCGGCTACCGTACCTGTGGGTCTTTCCTCTCCTGAGTACACGCAATAGGAGTATTCTATGGGATAGACATGACCACTGTTAAATGTCACCTAGTCTCAGTTCTGTGTTTAGATTCAGGCCATGAATGGTGAGAAACTTGGTCTTCTGAAACTATACCTGTGGTCAATTTAGAGATAAGTACAATAAAATACCCCAGTAAAGCATATTGGCTTAGCCATTGTTAAGCACGTGTAGGGAAGCATGATATTCAGGAGAAATACATTAGTTATATACTGTAGGGGTAAGGCCAGCAGAAGGGCAGAGCTTTACAATGGAGCTGTTAGTGGAATGCTACCATAGGACACATTTTCAGAAACTTACATGTTATGAACCCATAAACTCTGCTAATACATTGTATTGTAGTACCATAGCAGTGCCAGAGTGCAACAGTACCATTTCAGCACTGCAGTGTTTGTTCCAGGTCCACTGAGTTGGGATTGCTGGGAATGCTGTGTTTGGCTTAGGTTTCTACAGGGTGGTAATATAACATGATATCCCAATGGGGACTGTGAAGTAAAGTCATGGATTGGACTAAGCATGGCACTGTGGACTGTGCAGAAATGTACATAGTACTGTTAGCTTTTATGTTTAGTCAAAAGGAGGAAATCTTCTCATTGAAAATGTACTTGCTACCTGTACTCTCAAGTGAGGTTTCTCATCCTGAAAATGTTTCACTTCTTATTTCCATGTAGCTATAACAGCTAATAGCCGCATTTTTAGCGACAGGTTTTTCTTCTATGTTTCATTGAAATGGATTCCACAAAGGCAGATTATCTGGTGAAAGCTCAGCAGCTGAAGGTGAGCATATCTTTTTTTTTTTTGTATGAATTCTGGTTATTCTCTGGTCTGTGGTTCAAGAACCTGTTTCTTTAATGGTTTCTCTGTGGGAATCTGCCGCTGTTGATCTAGAGTTTTTAGGCTTGTCGGATCTGCTTCGCTCACAGTCTATAAAGAACTGAATACTTTATGTGGAAAGGAAGGTTTGCAAAAGTTCGAAAGAATAGGTAATAAGGCTAAAAAGAACTGTCTGACAGGTTTCGACTTCTTTCTTGAAGACATCGAGAGAGTGGCAATGTCAGATTTTACGTTTCTTTTACTGCGAATACAGATGAACCTGTTTTATAGCACCTCGCTTAATATCATACCCCGCAACACAACTAACAACCAGTAATCATCCTGGCTGATAAACTGGCATTTTGTGCAGCCTGTCAAATGTTGCTTGGGCAGTCTTAATGGGATACAGTTCAGTTACACAACACCAACGTCACCAAATTTTAAGTTTTATACAAAGGCACACACACACACACACACACACACACACACACACACACACACACACAAAAAAAAAACAGATAGCTCTCATGAGTCGACAATTCATGCCTTTTTTCGATAATGACACAAACTGGTTTGTCCCTGGATTGGTATGGTGGCGTGGTGGTTAGTGCTGTGAGTCTCACAGTGCTAGGGTCCTGGGTTCAATTCCAGCCTAGGGGTCTGTCTGTGGAGTTTGCATGTTCTCCCTGTGTTCATGTGGGCTTTCTCAGGGTACTCTGGTTTCCTCCCACAGTCAGATATGCTGTCCAAGTTGATTGGTTACTCTAAATTGTCCTGGTGTCCTGTCCAGGGAGTAGGCCTGCATATGCTGGGTCCTTTAAAGGATTAAGCAGTTAAAGATGTATTTGTCCTGTAGTAAGCTACTATATATGCATTTGTTTAAATGTAAAGAACGACTAAACATACAGTATTAAAACACTGCTCTTTAATTCACCGTTTTCATTATTTTTTCTCACACTCGTAATGTGCTTTCATAGGCAAAGTTGAAACGCAGTTAATATCATGACCTGCTTTATATCACGGATTATGCCTGCATGGCAATCCTGATATAAAGTGGGTTCATCTGTAGTTTGAAATAAACAAGAGCAAATCTAATGGATGAAATATATGTTTCCCATCTAGGAAATACATTTGTTTAAACAAAGACATTTTCTGAAGCTGGATATACAGTAGTACACACTGGCCCTTACAGTAGCCTAAAAGAACATCCTAAAAAATGTTTTTAAAAATGACAAAATAGGAAGAAGTCTACTTACTGAACTCTTAGAAAAGTTTCTGAACTGTTCTAAGGATTTCTCAGGAAATTCCTCACTCGGTTGGGCTTTATACAAGCAATGTACATGTATTCTGTAAACTGTTGTAAGTGCCTGAAACTCTTACTATCATAAGGAATTTTTTAGCTGTGCAAGTTTCCACACTTGGAGAACAGGAATGCTCCTCTGGACTTTGCAATTCCAGTTGGTTCCAAGGCCACTGTCAGCCCAGCTGGTTTGTAATTATGGTCCCATTGTTGACCATGTAAGTGTCTTGAGACCTGTAATTGTCAAAAACGTACCAGATAAATTGGTTTGGGAGTCCTGGCTGGGGTGAGTTGCAATAAATCTTGAGAAGTTTGTAGTTGAGCTGTAAAAACTGTTTTGGAAAAAAATATGTATGCACACAATAGGAGAAGGGTACAGAGTCAGTTACTTTTATGTAGGAAAAAATAATTTCAGAAATTCTTGCAATAAACTGCAAACGAGGAACAGTTTTTGTCCCATGATTCATTTGACATGTTATCAACAATAATCAGAATATGAGCAGGTACTGTAAAATATGCACAATTCAAGACAAATCTAAAGAGACACATTGCGCATTGTCCATAAGCCAGGTCATGTAGGTGATCCATGTCTGTTCGGCTGCTCTTTTTAAAGCTATTCTGGAAAAAAACAGTGTCAGCCAAGCAGCATGAACCTTCCTGTACACATCTACTCTGCTGCCAAATTTTCTTCCACTTTACAGATCCTTTAACAGGCATTTGTAAGGATTTCTGAAAAAGTTTGATGGGCAATGGTTACAGATCCTTGCAATTTCATTGTCGCCATTGAACAATTAAGCAATATGCAGTGAAGTAGTTTACAGGGAATTGACTTGTATTGCACACCTGGGGTGTAATGTTGCCTGAAGGCTGTGTGTCCCAGCAGAGCGCTTACTGCCTGTCTACATAAATACACGTTTTTTTTTTTTCCATTCTGTTTTATATTTAGAAGTGCAACAACAAATTGCCAAATGCCGTTCATGTAGAGCAACATCTCAAAGGGTTTGCAATTCTGATACAAATGCAAATTGTAATTCTAATTGCCTTTGCTTATAGTAGAGAGAGGTTCCGGCAGACTGGAGCATTTTGGTTGATCTTTCAGTAGTTTCTTTTACAGTAAATGCTGCTGATATCTGTGTTGCAAGATGTTATACCTCTTTATAAGAAGCATTCTTAACCTGATTGTGCATTAAATCACAAACTGTACTTCTGCAAGTTGTTAAGCCTGCAGTGACATAGAATACATTGCACAGTAAATCCTGCTGACCCTTGAGTCCTCAATTATTATTCCCAAAGTGAGGTGGGGAATGAATCAATGTAAAAACCGAGCACTGCCTTCTGACCAGCATTGTTACCTCTATATGCTGCAATTCAAGCAGACATCCAGACACATGCAGTCTTGCCACTATCACCACTCTACAATAAAAACGTTTTAAGACTATCTGAACACAAAATGAAAATCTGATTGAATGTTGCCACAGGAAATAAATCAGTGCTGTATATTATTTATTAAATCCCCCCTCAAGAAAAGTAGCATTCTGGGATGGCCGGGTGCAGCTGTCCTTTATAGCATCTTAAAAAATCCACCAAACAACAGTTTTATCTTTTTCATAGATTTTGTTACGATTAAACAGCTAAAAACATCTAAATTATCTCTGTTTTTGTTATTTGGCACTTATTTTAAAGCATTTAAAGACAGCAACAGGGTTATGATTAAATTCTTCTGAAAATCATGCAGGAAAATGTGTCAGGTCTGTCATGATCTGTGGTTTTCTGTGTTAATGCAGATCAGATTACCAGGGCAACAGGAATCTGCATGTTTCCTCCAGAGAGTTTCACAAGATTTGTCAAGAAGAGCACTGCCCCCACTGATAAACCAAGGCCTTTGTCTTGGCCTTTCTGTTAGGCTCTGGCAGAGCAGGCCCATGATGTATGGCAAGCCTGGGACTCCAGTAGCAGGCTGCCCCTAGTCACTCTTAAGTGAAAAAAAAAAACATCCAACAGGATACAAATTAAATCATAAAATGTAGAACCAGTGTGACAATACTTCACCGTTCAAGCTCCAACACAAGTGGACCACATTGCATGCCACTGAATCATTCCAGACTGTCGTGTTATTAATTGAGAACACTGTACATAAAAGCACAGTGCCATTGGGGCAATTGATTGGAAAGCCCAAGTTAATAGCCAATTAAAACAGCTATAACATTTTGTGTTATGAGATTCATTTCACTTTCATTTGCTCAGTTTTGACTTTGACAACAGACCATTTTCATATAAAGGATCAATGGAACATAGGGACAGGGATGCTAATCCCCCTGAGCAGAAGTTACAGTGGTTTCAAGATCTGAGTAAGATCCAAAGTGAAAGTGTGGCTGTCCAGAAACAAGGTTTTGGGAAGTACTCACTCATGTGCAATAGCAGAAGTGAGAAGCGTGCAAGCACATTGCTGTAGTATTCAGAGGGCTACAGTTTGCAAATTGGGTCCACTTAGATCAAACAGGGTTGTCAGTTTTAACAGAGCTGTTCGGGTGAAACTGGTTTCACTCTGATGGTTGCCATATTGTTTCTGTGAATGTTAAGCAATGCAAGCTTATGCAGAAGGACTTTAAAATCCCTAGACTGAACTCTTGTTATCCTCTGGGCTAATCAAAACTGCAGTGTCCTACAATCATGTTCAATGTCTTGATATGTGTGTGTGTCCTCTTTCTCTATAGTTTATCCTTCTTAAAATGGTACTTCAATGTGTTGATGGTCCAGTTTGTTTAGATTACCCAACGGTAGGGTTTTATATATATATTTTTTCTTCAGTTTGAGCTTTGAACAAATAGTTAAATTTAAGGGATTTTTCACATGACTGAAATTAATCAGTGAGTCATTTGGCCTTTTTATGTTTAATCCCTGGTTGCCTAGCAACCTTGTGAGGTGTAAGCTGTTGTAGAAGACACATTTTAGTATTGATAGAAATGTGTAAAGATAGTAATGATCTTCTAGACAGAGATAGGAATACTGCAGAGGTCAGACTGACCTACCGTGCCACACATAAAAGAACCGTGGCACCTCAGAAATGTGTTATGCCCTTCTCTCCAGGTAGCAGCCATTTTGTATTTATTGCTGTTGTTAAAGTTGACTGTGACCTCTGTATTCTCCTGTAAAGATGAACTGTTGTGCTGCAGTATAGCTGCCCTTTGTCCAAACGCCAGTCAATTTACTGAAGAGTAGCCTGCTGCTACTTGACTTGGTTCTCTTTCAGAGCAGTACTGTACAATGCCTCAGACTGGGAAACATATTGTTAACACTGATGCACCTTAAGTAGTATTGTAGGCTACTACCTGTCTCTTTTAGAGGGTCTTGTGCATTATAAATAAAACCGTAAGAATATTTAGACTTTTTAAACCCTTGTTGTTTAGGTTAAAGAGTAAGTAGCCGGGTTCCGAAAAATCTAGCGTTACACGTCCCCACTTGTTGCTACAACTGTTTAAATAACGTACCTGTAATTTTTCTTTTCATTGTTAACATCCTGACAACTTTTTACACTTATAACTTTAAAGTCTGTTTCAAAGCTCTTTTCAAAATGTCCGCTCTAGTGCACTGGGGATTGAGATCTGTCCTCTAAATCACTGCAGGAAGAGCGATTAAAAAAACCAAAAAAAAAACCATTAAAAGTGCTCTGGCATTTCTGTTCCATACCACATTGTGGTTTGTTATTGTTATAACCATTATTATACAGTAAATACTGAATAAGAGTCATTAGAGGGCTTACCAAAAGGTTACTTATTGGCTTTATATTAAACCCATTATATAGAATCCTCTGTATGCTAGAAATGTTGGTACTTTACTGACCCAGGACACAAAATGTCAATACAACAAGGCAGAAATGTATTCCCACAAAAGCAAGTGGTCAAATTGACCCAATACATACTGTACAAAAAGCTTAAATTACTCTCAGATATATGTAAAGCAGCATCTCATATTTCTTCATACCACTTTGATACAGAACGTGTCTGGGTTTCTTTGCCTTTTCAGCTCCACATACCAGCAGCCTACAGTAGGATGCTGGCAGTTTCTATAGCAACCACAATGAGTTTTTGGAACTTACAAGTCAGCCAATAGCCTGGCCTCCTGGTGGCAAAGCCAGGCAGTTACTGCAAAGGCATTTCTGAGAATTCCTTAATATCCCTGCATTGTCCAGGCTGAAACATTCAGTGTAGGTAAAGGACTCCGAGAATGTTGACGCCTTTTGGAATTCTTTGCTACACTGCCACTCTAAACACCCTTGTAATTTGTAGCTGCTTTGTATATCAAAAGGTCTGTCTGCTGCTTCATTTTCTTTCTGTGAATCATGCCTCTCGTTTATTGTGTTGTTCT